>NC_064629.1:769537870-769840900 GCF_023864275.1 Schistocerca cancellata
TTGATTCCATATTTTTAGATTTCCAGAAGGCTTTCGACACCGTTCCTCACAAGCGTCTTCTAACGAAACTGCGTGCCTCCGGAGTATCGCCTCAGTCGTGTGACTGGATTCGTGATTTTCTGTCAGGAAGGTCACAGTTCGTAGCAATAGACGGAAAGTCATTTAGTAAAACAGAAGTAATATCCGGTGTTCCCCAAGGAAGTGTTATAGCCCCTCTATTGTTCCTGATCTATATTAGCGACATAGGAGGCAATCTGAGTAGCCGTCTTAGATTGTTTGCAGATGATGCTGTCATTTACCGTCTTGTAAAGTCATCAGATTATCAAAACGACTTGCAAAATGATTTAGATAAGATATCTGTATGGTGCGAAAAGTGGCAGTTGGCCTTGAATAAGGAAAAGTGTGAAGTTATTCACAAGAGTACTAAAAGAAATCAGCTAAATTTCGATTACGCGATAAGTCACACAAATCTGAAGGCTATAAATTCAACTAAATACTTAGGGATTACAATCACAAATAACCTAACTTGGAACGATCACATAGATAATATTGTGGGTAGAGAAAACCAAAGACTGCGATTCATTGGCAGAACACTTAGAACGTGCAACAGGTCTGCTAAAGATACTGCTTACACCACGCTTGTCCACTCTATTCTGGAGTATTGCTGTACGGTGCGGGATCCGCGTCAGGTGGGACTGACGGATGACATCGAAAAAGTACAAAGAAGAGCAGCTCGTTTTGTATTAACGGGAAATAGGGGAGATAGTGTCACAGACATGATATGTGAATTGGAGTGGCAATCATTAAAACAAAGTCGTTTTTCGTTGCGACGGGATCTTCTCATGAGATTTCAATCACCAGTTTTCTCCTCCAATTGCGAAAACATTGTGTTGGCACCCACCTACATTGGGAGAAATATAAAATAAAATAAGAGAAATCAGGGCTCGCACAGAAAAATTTAAGTGCTGGTTTTTCCCGCGTGCCGTTCGAGAGTGGAACGGTAGAGAGACAGCTTGAAGGTGGTTCATTGAACCCTCTGCCAGGCGCTTTATTGTGAATAGCAGAGTAATCACGTAGATGTAGATCTGTATAATAGCAAAAGTATTGTATCTCTTCTTTATGAAGGATTCCTAGACACCCAATATTTGAATACAAAGCTGGACATAATATTTGACGACGAGCAAGGAGACATAATATCCTCTGTAAAAGTCAATCTATACTTTTTACACCACCACGGGCTGAGAATGTCAGTTTTCGATAAAATAGGATTCGCTCTCTACATTCTCCTCTAAGCTAATGGCTGCAGTGGTTTAGAACATAGCAACATTTACAGTACGTTCGTTGCGTAACAAGGTGTAGAATGTGGCTATGGTGGGGTTGCAGCTGAGGGCCGTACGCACTCGATGGCCACGTAGCAGTGGCGGCCGTGACAGGCCGCACGGCGGCGAAAGCAGGCGCCCGGGTATTCAGGCCAGGACGCTGACGGAAACCGCAGCAAGGCCTGCTCGGCGGTGAACGTGGGAGGCGCAGGTGGTCCACAAAGCAACAGCATGGCCCATAAATTGGACATCTCGGCCAGTAAGCAGCGTGGCGGCAAGGTAGCAAGCTGCACTCAGCGGAAGAGCAGTGGCAGTGAGCGACGCAGGTGGGCGAGATGTACCTAGGGGGGGGGGGGGCACGTTTAGGCGGTGACAGTATGTAATCTTACCCTTCCACGTATCACCATTAAATTTCTCTTAGTCTCTTCATTAATTTCAAAAGCTTCGAGAGGCGTGAGATAAAAAAAAAAAACTTTTTACTTATCCTCATTTTCTCTTCTTGTTGGCTCCAAGTCTTGCGTCTAGGTGTACGTTCTTGCCGCTGAAATTTTGATCACGTTGTGGCTTCCTGGTGACTAAATAACTGATGAAGATTTGCCTCTACATTTCCTGAACTTTATTGTCTGTTACATTCTTAAGTATCACACCGTCACATACAATTCCCATTTTCATAAAACCATCAGTTACATAGTTGCTGACCAGACTAGCAGAATACATGCGTTTCCATCAGAGGTATGCCCACTACTCCCTACATTCTGCGGTACTCACAATAGTCCAAAGAGTTTACAAAGCAAAAGAGTTTACAAACTTTCTCGACAAAAGAAGAATCGTCACCAAGTTATATTATTACGAATCCAGAAATAAATTTAATAATTAGAGTCAAATTGCGCAATTAATATTATGAATTTTAAGTATGCCAAATATTTCTAAAAGAAAAATAATTTTAGCTGTATCGATTGTAACAACTTAATTTCTTTTTATACGTTTTAGTCTGAAATATAATACATCGTATACAAAATGAAATGAAATTCTTTTAGTGAAACAGCAGAGAATGTTCACATGTACTAGATTCGATATTAATCCTGGTATTGGCTACTTATATGGAAAGAAGGTTATTTTAGAAAGGGTGTCCCCAGTACAAGTGACAGGAAAGTCGCGCTGGCCGTGGTTAGCGGCCCTGTGCTCAGAGTGGACACAGGAGCAGCAATGACGCATCGAGTATTTTTTCCACGCCTTGGCTCCGGGCTCAGAGTTAGCACTCAGCTGCGCTTGCTGCGACCGTCAAGTGGGGCCAGCGCACGTAAGTCGCGCAGGCGCACACTCCGTGCACTGATCACCCACTTGTTGGTCGGGCGCACTGTTCTCCGTGAGCTTCAGCCCTTGCTGAGGCAAGCAGCATGGCGACGATGTGTGAAGACAGCTGCTGGCGTGGCAGCAAGCAGATGTGCTGCGGCACTCAGGTTCGTCTCGTAGCGGCATGGTAGCAGTAAATACTGACCGGCTACACATCAATCATGAACCAAAATTAAACGGTAGCCCTATGAACCGAAAAGCGGGAACGAATCGCGATACTGATACTATGAACAAGCGCTGGGAGAGAAGGAGGTTGTTACACCCCGCTTATGAAGACAATGTACAGGACGCGGAGTAGTCAGGCGTTATCGGGTGGGCGTCCAGGACTGATGTTGAGTGATAGAACAGTAAATTTCATCAAAGAAATTGTATAGGACACAAGGGGCGCGTCTGGGGCAGGAAGTTACCAGGTGTAGGCCAGACTAAGAGGTCGAGCAAACTAAACAAAGTGGGCAACGGGAGGAGAGGTGGTTCATGTTAAGTTGTGTTGGTAGCCGGTCATTGGGTGCGGAACCAGAGGCTCTGCCTGCCAAGAAAGACGTCCGTTCTAGATGAGATCTGGATCACAAGAAAACGAAGCAACTTGAGTTCTGCTCTCCAGAAGCCTCCAGCATGCACGTGACCTACATCCCACGCTTGCTACTGGCTAAACCGATGGTGTGAATTCACTAGAAACGTTAACAGAGAGCTTAGGGCGTCTCTTATCAGCAGCTTTAAATGGACATAACTGCCTCAGTTCTGAAAATCAGGCAGCTTATGTCACGTACTCACTGCCGAAGCTAGCCTGGCAGAAAACTACCAAACATTTGACTGGGACCTTTGAAATAAAGTTTTTATAAACCAGTTCTCTGAAATATTCGTTGCTTAGCTCCCACGCGCAGAAGGAACTGGATGAAACGAAAAGATGACAGACCCAGACAGGGTAGCCTCGTGTGCGTACGTAACGGTGTCATTTCTGGCAGTGTTAATATTTTTTGAGTGCTGAAACTTCGCATATTCGAGTGTAAGTTGGTGTGGCAGCGGCATTTGTGTTGTGAAGTTGTATCAGGAAATTGCGGGTTTTGGAAAGTAAGATTTTCCAACATTAATCTATGATGCAAATTGGATCCAACGCAACATCAAGAAAAATGGTTACCGTAAGCAAACTGATACTAAAAAATTAATTACATCTCAAAGAAAACATGTAGAGACTAGCCAGTTATCATTCTGCAATCTACAACTACAGCACCACAACAGCTGTAACAGGGAAAGAATTTTTATTAAATATAAGTGTGCAAAACTGTACTGAATATTACAGTCCAAACTTCATACGTCATTACAGAATAGAGTCCGTTATGTAAAAGTATCTCTTAAATTCATTACTCTAAACATCAGGAACAGTATCACATATCCTTGTCACTGCTTTTAAAATATTTTTGAGTAAGTATATCTGGTCAAAACATCGTATAAAATTTGTCAGAATCATGGCAATTGAGGAATGTCGTAATTGATACTAAAGTTAATTTTGCTAGAGACGACAGCTTTTAATTCAACGATAATTGTATCGAATACACTAGCTGCACTGCTAACTTACTACCTGATTTAGATATAGAGACTAATTTCACTTAATTTCCAGTTATTTAATTTTCATTAATTCGCAACTGCAAAATTTAAAGGTGGTATCCATTGAGCTGTGTCATAATATTGCGGCTTGCATCCACCTCCATTCCAAGTAGAACACAAGAATAAATTGCAGTGAAGTAAATTCATTTCAGTAACAGTTAAAGAGCTTCTGAAAGAATAACATTAAATTGACCCCACTGAGCTGGCGACCGAAAATCCTGGTAGAAACAGTATTTTTTACAAATGTACATTGCAGGGAGAGGGAAGGAGGTTGTTGCATCCGACTTGCGACGACAATGTACGGGAGATCGAGCGGTCAAGACTTGTAAGTGGCCATCCAGATGACAGAACAGGAACTTAGGTAAAATAAAGAGAATATGTTTCAAAATACGGAAATAAAGGGCGCGCCTAGGATCAGAAGTCACCATGTGTAGGCCAGTCTAGGAGGACGAACAACGAAATAAGTTGGCAACGGAAGGGGAGGCGGTTCATGTTATGTCAGTGGCCGGTAATGGAACGCACAGCCAGAGGCTCTGCCTCCCCAAAACACGTCTGTTCTGCTCGAGGTCTGGATGACGAGAGAGAGATCCAACTGTGTTCTGCACTGCAGAATCTTCCAGACTCCACACACGTGACCTGTACCCCACGCTCGCTATTGGATAAAGTCAATGGCGTGAATCCGCTAGCAGTTTCACCAGAGAATTCAAAGCGTCTCTCGTCAGAAGCTTCAACTGGACAGAACTGACTCGATTTTGAAAGACAGGGAACTTGTGTCACGTAGGCACAGCCTAAGTTGCTCTGGGAGAAAACTTGTAAAGATTTCACTGGGCCTATGAAATAAATTTTTTGAAGCAATTCCCTAAAATATTCCTTGCCTAGCTGTCACCTTGTACACGAAGGGACAATCATACGGTAAGAGTATACCAGTCTAAATTCCGTTCGCTACTCTAGTGATGATAAAACCAGAAAGTAAGCAGTGAAGTGATTATGTAGAGTAATATCCTTTGTTTTGTGCTGAAATTATTGCAGATTGTGCCCCGTGATCCTCATCTTGCTTTGAAGAGAGGTTGAAGATAAAATCAATTTCCTAAAAACTAACAATATACTCGCATTCCGTAGCATTACACATGGTCAACAAGTAATTAAATATCGCTAGAATCATCAGAATAGTAGCTAACAGTTATAAAGTGCCGATTAAAAGTCAGTGTTCCACTGAGGGATAAAAGTCATCAGTTTTCTGTGAAGAGAGTAGCTGGCGTGTAGGAAGTCTTTTACGAGTATGACAACGCGAAGCTGCGCCCGTGTCATGCCCCGCACTGCCGTCTAAAAATGACGAGACAGTGGCGGGTTTTACGTAGTGCCGTAGTCACTGAAACATTCGCTTCCAATAACTTAAAATAGTATTCTGTACCATATTAAATATCTTTGAAAGCAAACATCATTATTATATTAGCTGATAATTGCTATTTTCGCAGTTAAAAAGAAATGCTCTCGTAGCAACGAGCAACATTAAAAAGTTCGGTTACAGGAGATTCGTGTACTTAGAACTTTAGACGAATCGGTCACACGTGGAATCGGCGGATTTGCTTACAGACCGAAAGACAGTGTAATTTAAGTGTACCATTAGTCTGAAAACTGGTGAAGGCTTGAATATACATTTATTAGTGGTATAATTTTAATATTTTATCTTATTTTACCATCCTTTTATGTTTATTGCTTTCTTTACTTGCCAATATTTTTTTTAATTATTTGTATTGTTGTTGTAATGCTGCTGCTACTGCTGTATTAAGCTGAAAAAACTACTGGATTTTTAAATGTAGCTAAATACAGTACTACTGTCATGTTATGTAACGAGAAGATATCTTCATACGCATTCTTGTTGGCAACTAGGGAGCAGGTCACTAAAATTGATGGCCCGACTTTTTTTTTAATACCAGTTCCTTCTGTTTCCCGTCACCCACCACTTTCATAAAAATTTCCACTGTAGATATCACTCTCCAACAGCCATTAATCTAATCTGTAGTCATAAATGTAGGAATAAAACTCATTACGGAAGTACGGTTAGAAAGAAAATAAAGAGTTGTACAGCACTGTTGGCTGATCAACCAGGAGAGGTTTGTTGAGGCAACTAATAGGAAAGGGTTTCAAAAATGTGAGAAATCTTATGGGACTTAACTGCTAAGGTCAGCAGTCCCTAAGCTTACACACTACTTAACTTAAATTATCCTAAGGACAAACACACACACTCATGCCCGAGGGAGGACTCGAACCTCCTCCAGGACCAGCCGCACAGTCCATGACTGCAGCGCCCTAGACCGCTTTTTTTTTTTTTTTTTTTTTTTTTTAAATCTAATGAACCGCTGCAGGAGCAGGACGACGGGTAGGGCAGGGGTCGACACCCGAAGCCTGGCCATCCCGCCGCCACGCCCAAGCAACGTGTTCGAGTTCGAGGATCGAAGGATCAGGAAGAGGATGTAGTGGGTTTATCGATGTTGTTTTATTTATTTATTTATTTATTCTTTTTTTTTTAATTTTTATAACATTTTTTTTTTATAGATTTATTTTTGTTTCAACACAAAGAAAGATCCTACAACTGCCGTAGCCGTGCGTCCGAGTCGTCTTCTCGTCTGTTGGGAGGGGTTCCCCCCTATTCCGTCCGTAGAGGATCAATATGCTCCAGGATTCTTCTTCATTTTTAGCGTCTCATACCCGGAACGCCCCAGTGAGCAGGAGGATCCGCAAATAATGAACCTAAATAATTTGCGAAACGGGTTCTGTACTTCGGGTGGCGGCTGAAAGCTGCATGTGTCGTCATCAATAGGGACCAAAAGTCGAGTGTGCCTTTGGGAGCATCGCAAAATATGTAGTAAACGGCCATGCCTTTTAGCCAGTTAACGGCGTTCGTTCTGGTTGATAGAAAGTATACGCCGTCGGGGCGCAATACTTCATCAGGGGAGATAGACTCCGGCAATCGCCGCAAGAGTAACGCCAGCATGCGCTGCGTCAGTAGCCAGCACTCGCTGGTCGCGGCACACGTCAGACGGTGTGCGTCCGAGTCAGCGACTGAGCATGTCGGACACAAGGGGTCGTCCGTCAGATGTATGGAATGTAGCCTCTGACGAGTAGCGAACTTCCCATTCACAACTACGTACCACAATGAACGCACCGTCGTAGGTAGAAAAGGCGTGTGTACCGCTCGCCACACCGTATTCCAGGCAACTTCAGGATGGCTCTGGGTGACCGTATTTACAGGTTGCTGCTGTTGATAGATGCGATAATAGTCTTTTGTGCTGGGCTTCCGTGTCGTCGGAAGTTCTGACCGTAAGTAGCTGAAGTCAAGCAAGAACTCTCTGATGTGGGTTAGTGCCGGTGAAATGTGTCCTACAGAAACCGGGGGATGCAGAGAGTGTGGTGCCACTTCCGCTATCAGGGTGCCCGTCAGAGTGGCGTGGGCAGAGGTCCACCTGCGACGCATAGTGTTGAGATAAAGCGATCGCGCACGGTTATATACATGAATTAAACCGATACCGCCCTCCCGCTGCGGCAGCGTCAGGGTGGCGTATCGGACTTTAAAAACCAGACCGGTGCTTACGAAATGTCCATATGCTGCTTGAAATCTGTCGGCCATCGTAGCCGTCAAGGGAAGGATATGCGCAAAATAGTTCAGTTTTGAGACAAGATAGGTGTTGACATAACGTGTTCTGAGAAGCATATCCAAGCGACGCAGTTTGTTGTCCTGCAGCAGAGCACGTGTCTGGTGTAGGAGCCGGCGGTACGTAGCCGCCGCCGTGCGGCGGACATTGCTATAGAATTGCACTCCTAAACACTTGAGTACGGGCACCTTGTCAAAGGGCACCGCCGTTGTGTGGGAAATCCCCCCTCCGACATCCATGTATTTTGTCTTCTTCACGTTGATGACGCTCCCAGCGACCGCCCCGTACTGGCGTAGCCACTGTAGCGCCATATGCATTTCATCCTCTGATCTGGCCAGGAACACCACGTCATCGGCGAATGCACCACAACGAAAGGTCTCGTCCCGCAAGGAGATACCAGTTAATCGCTGTCGTAGACCATGTAAAGCTGGTTCAAGCGCTGCAGCAAATAATATACCCGACAGGGGGCACCCTTGTCGCACTGACCGTCCAACAACAATGTGACCAGACTGATAACCGTTGACCATCATGCGGGAGCGCGCTCCGTGGACCAGTCGAAGGACCACCTGTGCAGATTCCGGAGAGAGGCCCATGCGTTGCAAAACTGCGCGTAAGAAGCCGTGGTCGACGCGGTCGAAGGCGTGGTCAAAATCTACGGCGACAAGGGCGCCTCGTATTTTGCAGGCCGCCGTCAAAGCAATTACGTCGCGGTATGCTCCTAACGCCGTATGAATGTTGCTGACACCACCTAAACATGTTTGATCGGTGTGGATGGCTTCCCCGATAGCGGTGTGGAGACGCGCGCGGAGGATACGGGCGAAGATCTTGTAGTCGTTGTTGAGGAGTGTGAGTGGGCGAAAGTCCTGCCACCTACAACCACCATTCGGTTTCGGTACTGGGATCAAGATGCCTTCTGTGAATTCTGTGGGGACAGTGAAATCAGGACGGATCAGGTCTTGAAACATTTGGAGCCACTTGTCACCCATAAGGTGGTAAAAAGTGCGGTAGAATTCCAGGGGTAAACCGTCCGGTCCAGGCGACTTGTTCGGTGCTCCACGTGCCAAGGCCGATGTCAGTTCGTCGGGTGTAATGGGCAACAGCAGACTATCATCGGGTGCCACGTCCCGAGGGGCGGGAAAATCGTGCAACAGCTCGTCATAATCACGTACATTTCGCGGATCTTCCATGTACAAGGTCCCATAGTGTCTGGCGAACGTGTGCGCGATGTCCGTTTGTGTCACTGCGCGGCCGCCCTCCTCCGTGTTTACCGCCGTAATGAGCTGACGTTTGCGGTGGCGCCTCTCGCGCACAATGTGATACACTGACGCTGTTTCGTTGGGGATACAGTCTTGCACTCGCGCACGGATGCGGACACCTTCGAGCTGCTCGGTCCTGATGCGAAGGAGACGAGCTTTGATGCGTTGTACTGACATCTGACGTTCGGGAGACGGCGGTTGCGTCGCCAGCTCACGTAACGCTGTATAGTAAAATTCCGATGTTGCCCTTTGCCAGTTCGATCTGTCACGCCCGTAGGCCATCAAGGTCTTTCGGAGTGCAGGTTTGACACATCCCAGCCACCACAGCAACGTGGAAGCATACATGGGCAGGCGCGTGATACATCGACGCCACGTGTCAGTGACTGCTCGCTGACACGCTTCCTCGCGAAGGAGGGAGACGTTCAGCGTCCACGGGCCCCTGCTGCGTCTTGTGAGTTGTCGGGGTAAGGTGACAGTGCAGATGTACGCGAGATGGTCCGTGAATGCCGTCGGCCAGAGTTCTGCATCACGGGTTGCTGTGCGGAGGGCACGCGAGACGTATATCCGATCCAGACGACTGGCAGAATGGCTGGTAAAGTGCGTATATCCACTCTGGGTCCCGTGATGTAAGAGCCATGTGTCGTGGAGCGCGAGGTCACGTATCAATGCTTGTAGAGCCGGGCATGGGACGTAATGCGGTATCTGGTCCTCGGGCCGCAGAACACTGTTAAAATCGCCGCCCACTATGTAATGGTCCATATTTCCTTGCAAAAGTGGGGCTATCTCCTCCGAATAGAAGACATGCCTGTCACCACGGTGCGAATTACCGGAGGGAGCGTAGACGTTAATGAGGCGGACTGCGCCAAGTGTGAGTGCGATGCCTCGCCCGTTCGGCAAGTACGTCGCGTCTGTCGCGTCTATGCCATCTCGGAGAAGGATGGCCGTTCCTCCTGCACCGTCACCTAAGGGTAGGCTGTAGGTGGTGTAGCCATATAGGTCTAAACGCAGCTCGGGACGGACCTCCTGGAGAAGGGCAATGTCCAAGTCTGCCGCTCTGATCATGTCGTGTAACATGCGGGTCTTGACAGTGGAGTGGACACCATTTACATTGACTGTTCCCACACGGTATGACTGAGACATATCAAGTGGCGGAGGCAGTGTGCCGGTGCAAGCCCACAGTGATCTCACACACCACACAGCCATCCATCTGCATGCTGTGCATTACTGTACTGTATGAGTCCCTGACTGGCAGAGCCCTCCGGGCTCAATGTCAGCCATGGGCTCTGGCGGAGATATCAATGTTTGCTGTGCATCATCTGCCTCCATATCGTCTGCCCAATCACCAAGAGACGATTGTGATGTCATTGGGGGCTGGTCGGTTTCACAGGAGTCGACGCAATGCGCCTCGTTTTCTGGGCCACCAGATTTAGGAGAGTGTTCCTTGTCTTCAGGCACCTTCTGGTGAATGATGCCACTGGAGGCCGTTGCAATTGTTGACGAGTCAACGAAGTCGATGTCTTCCGCCGGCTTCACATCCCTGTCCTGTTCTTCAGCTGACAATCGCCTCTTCTTGTGTCGCTTGGGTGATCTTTGCTTTCGGGTCCGAGATTCGACATCCACTAAAGGGCGGGGCTCGACACAGTCTCGGTCGCTAGGAACACCTGTGTCAGATTCCGACAGTGACGGTGGCTGGGTGCCCACGACGCTGCGGTGGGTAGAGGCTGTAGGAACCGCTGCACCGTTGGGCTGCGGCGTCGTCGACGGCGCTGACTCTCCAACGGAGCTGGCAGCGGCTTGAGGAGGTAGCAGGTTTTGATCATCCATCACATCATGGCGTGCCGCCTCCACGTATGTTAGCGGGAGAGAGGTCATAGTGGATCGTTGGGGAAGTTCATTGCGGGGCACCTGAACGAGGCGGCGCTGCAGACACTCAGTTCTAACATGGCCTTCCTGGCCGCAGCCCGAGCAGGTCCTCGGTTGTCCATCATATATAACAATTGCGCGGCAGCCACCAACGAAAACATACGATGGAACGTGCTTCTTAAGTTCTATGCGCACTTGTCGTACCCCGTTAAGGACAGGGTACGTTTCGAATGTGTTCCATTTCTCCTCTGTGTGGCTTAGAACTGTGCCGTATGGCCGCAGCGCATCAACGACTAGGTTGGCAGGAACTTCAAACGGCAGTTCAAAGATGCGCACGGTACGCACCCCCAGACCAGCATGGTCAACTCCTACCACGCTCACGTTACCGTCTGCGTGACAGAAGCGAAAGCCGTTTGCAGATCGTTGGAGTAATCTGTCGCACGCCGCTTCGTCAATCAGTTTGAGGTACACTGTGCTGGTTACAATAGACAGATGAATTCCTATCAGTTCTTGTGGTTCTATGTGCATGATGTCTCGTAGAAACCGTTCAATTTCATGGGCCTTCGGTCTCGTGTACGATGCGTTGAACGTTAGTTTGATTGTAGCTTTTCGATATGAGAACGCCATGTCGGGTCGGTACAGGTACTATACGGCAATACAACGACGCGACCGCGCGCTAGCGGGTAAACAACAACACCTGCGGAGCACTGCCCGGCGCGCCGAGCCCGTCCGCACGGTATCACGGCTGAAAGCCGACTGTTCGCTCGGCTAATCCTTCTTGCGCAGATAGTGGTGCCTTTTCATGTGGTGTACGAGAGTTGTAGTTACTGACTGTAAGTGACTACAACGGGTTTGTATGTAATGTAGTGTCATGTTAGTGTTGCATGATGCTGAGAAAAGGGAGAGAGAGAGAAACGTGGTGCCGGCACGCATCATATTCACCTCGAATAGAATCAGGCGGATCTTCATCAATGGAGTCGGATACCCTCATAACGAGAAATTGCAGGTGACGCTACCCGCAGTTAAGACAGAAATTTCGGAAGAGACAACAGTTGAATCTGAAGAGCTGCATAACACTGTTATGCATGTCCAACAAAGTGTAGCACCTTGCGTACAGAGGCAACAAAAACAACACTGTCTGACCATGTGGAATTGTTAGAAGTCCAGAGTCAGATACGTGATAGTTGTATATTGTTAGTGGTACAAAAATCAAAAATTTTTAATAATGCCGGCCGGTGTGGCCAAGCGGTTAAAGGCGCTACAGTCTGGAACCGCGTGACCGCTACGGTCGCAGGTTCGAATCCTGCCTCGGGCATGGATGTGTGTGATGTCCTTAGGTTAGTTAGGTTTAAGTAGTTCTAAGTTCTAGGGGACTGATGACCTTAGAAGTTAAGTCCCATGGTGCTCAGAGCCATTTGAACCATTTTTTGAATAATGAGGATGAATATGATCCCAAGAACAAATGAAGGTTGGTATCCTTCCGACTCCAAAAAAACTGCAAGTGCATCTTACCTACAGAAGTTCCAGACAAGGTAAAGAATCAGTCTCGTGGGTGATTCGTTGGCAGGAAACGCTAAGATCTGGGGACTGAACCTGAACGTAGAGAACTTGTAATTTTCGGATTTTAAGAGTATATTTCTGCAAGAGCTTTGATCTATCCAGAATCAGGACAGCTTGTGATGAGAATTTGTCATCATAACACAGCCCGATCGTGGATGTAGATCCATGAAAGAGTATTGTAAGTCGTGATTCAAGATGTTGCAGTATTTGAAGAGTAGAAGATCTGAATCAGAGATCATATGGGAGGTTTGGAAAAAGCTGTCTCATGATTCTAAGCGGTCCATAGGGAGCAATCATCGAACTTTTGACAAGTTTTTTGAGAAAGTAGAGGACAAGGATATATGGAGCGAAACATGCAACCAAAGAGGGTTCAGAAAACCAAAGGGATCCGAATGAGATGAAAAAAATGGACCACAGGTTAATATGATGAGAGAAAGAGGTTGAGGAGGTTATTCTTGTCAGGGAAGAGGAAAGTTACATGGTAAATGGATGCAAGAAGAAGCTGAAAACTAAGTGCCACGCAGGTCGATGTTTGGGGAAGAAGAAATGGTCCAAAAACAATAACAGAGCTTATGCAAAGTACTGGGAGGAGATAACAGGGGCGAAAACGTGAAGCGTTGGTCATATGAAGGGCAGTTTTAAAACAAAAAGTATGAAGGGACTGGCGTTGTGACACAGATGGTGGAAAGAGAAGAAGGAAGAATAGCTACTGGAAGAGAGGTGATAAAAAAAATTGTTCAAATGGCTCTGAGCACTATGGGACTTAACTTCTGAGGTCATCAGTCCCCCAGAACTTAGAACTACTTAAACCTAACTATCCTAAGGACATCACACACAACCATGCCCGAGGCAGGATTCGAACCTACGACCGTAGCGGTCGCGCGGTTCCAGACTGAAGCGCCTAGAACCACTCGGCCACCAGCGGCCGGCGAAGAGAGGTGATAGAAGGGGTTCAAGCTGAGTCACAGGATCGAAGTAGTCAAGTTGTGAGGGCTTGACGTCATCAAGCAGAATTAGAGAAGGAAGTGTCGATTATGGAGCATGTTGTAGTAGATGTCAACAGAAAATGCAAGCAGGGGTAGAAAGCGAGTGATAATGGGGGAATAAACGATTCGATGGAAAATCGACGAAATATGATGAGGAGAAATCACAGGGGAGAAGAGAGTTAGTAAAAAGATACATAGTGCAGAGACATGTGCATAGTCAGAGATCAACCTATTGGCACAATATATTCATCACTTAAGGAATCATCCTGTTCAGAAACAGGTTACTTCTAGCGAAGAGACTAATTCTGACCCAGACACGAAGTTAACAGAGAGCCATGCCGATTTCAGAAAGTAACTGACGACAGCAGCAGTACGCACCGCAGAAGTGAAGCACGTAGTAGAAAGGAAGATGAGGTATCCGATACGGTAGAAACTTATAAGCCCAACAGCTCTTTTTCAAATGTCTTGTGCAAATTAGAGCATCCACAGGAATAACAAAGCAGCAGTGACAATAGGTCATTTTTCCAGGTAAAGAAGTGGACGAAATTGATTTTAACTTGTGTGAGTTATTTGAAGAAGAGGCGGCTCAGACACCATTATCGACAAAGAGCACCACTGAAAGTGAAGAGAAGGAAGATCTTTCCAGTACCATGACAGGGTGGCGTGACCAGACGAATATCACAGAGGAGGATGCGAAAATGTAGACATTAGTCTATGGGGAAAAGTAGGGCTAGATGTTAAGGTGAGGAGGATGAAGAAACCTCCATATAAGATGTTCAGTGTACAAACCAGATGGATAACATGGCAAGAAATTGCAACTGAAAACGACGTTGTATGTCAAATACAGAGTTTGAAAAGCTAGTTTGAGACTGTTTGTTAGTTCAGAACAATATATGCGTGAAATAGGCCATTTATGTAGGACCTATTGTCACAAAAACCGTAAGATATTGGGCATGTGTGTCAATGATTTTGAAGAAATCATGAATATATTGACAAATGAGAGCACTGGGTTCACTTCAGAAGAGATACTAGAATAAAAACGAACTAAAAGTTTAGCAGAGAGGCTCGTTGAGTTTCCTCAGTGGGATAAGTTAGACATGAATGTTAAAAAATCGATGCTCAAAGACAAGATCACAATGCAAGCCGAGGCAAGAATTCCTTGACACAACGAAAGAATTAGGATGTTTTAATTTAAGATATGTGATCTCTTATTCGTGGAAACACAAGAGAAGTCGAGCGACATAAACAATGAAATCAGTAAATTTTACTATTTTAAATGGTCCATTGTAAATTAATTTGACATTTCAATTGTAAAGGTTTATAATTTGGAACACACAATAACAGGCATATGTTTCGGAGTTAGTTCAGACATACCCAACTCAGACTTAGTAAAGATCTAATAAAATAACTTTACGTATAACTAAATGTTAAGATTTAACAGGAAACAGAGAATATATGATGTGTGTATGTATTTACTTTCTGTTCGTTCTTAAGTAATATTTATGTAACATCACACACAAAAAGAGTTCTCTAAGTTACCAAATATGAGTATATCGATGTGAGAAACTGTGTTTCACGATAAGCCTTGAGTGCATATCACGTGAATTACTTACTGGAGTGGTAGAGTGCACATATGAAGCACTGAAGGTAGTGGAAGCGATATGGAAAGCAAGGACGGGCATAGAATGCATCGCCCACCTGAGATGAGTTGAAGCCATTAAAGCACAAACTGTTTTATTCTGTATAATTATGTATGTAAAAATTCGTTATTTAGTTTAGGAAATTTTGATGACTTGAATTTAGTACAAAAATTCCACAATACTTTCGAAAAATACATATTTTCGAAGTTTTATATAAGAATTCCTGTAAAAGGTACAGTTATATATGTGTACAGAATAAGGTAATAATGATTTTAGTACAAAAATAACGAGAAAAATTTTGGGGTATGTTACAGTCTCGGAAAACAACAGCTTTGTAATTGTTAAGTTTAGGGGGCAAAGAGGTTAGGGTATGAACAATACTTCTTGCTAAACTATCTCAAAAGGATATTTCATCAAGAAGTTGGGCGTACGAAACGTGACTTAAATTTATGTGCAGTATTTTTCACAATTTTTCACCCTTTCTGTGCAAAATTTCCCATAAAACGATAACCTTCTATTGGAGGGAAGTCATAACAAGTAGAAAATGATGTCACGCAACCTGTTTAAAGGAACATATGCTATGCAATAATTGTTAGTAATTTGAAGTGGATTACTGATTATCATTTTGTAAAAGAAACTGACTGGCGATATTTCAAGTTTAATAGTTTTCAATCAATAGGATACAGTAAATATAGTTGTCAAGGGGATCCACAACGGGGTTTTCCGTTCGGTGGACAAGGCAATCCTGAGCGGCCGAGTCATGTGAAAAGCAAAGGAAAAGACAGTTGCCAAGAGATAGACAGAGGGTGCGAAAGCAAGTCGCGTTCCCCATATTCAGTGACGTTCAGAATTGTGAATTAGTACAACCATTTTTGATATTCTGAAGTGGCAGCAGCAGATGAGGGAGAATAGTCGTCTGTATTGTTTAAATCGCGGAATGCAAGAGTTTCCAAACTAATATTCATGGCAACGTTGGATGCGGCTACTAAGGGCATAATGACGACGACTAGCACAATGGATTGTTGCAATAATGGGCACCCATACTGAGACGTGAGGACATCATTTATCTGCTATCTCATCTCAACAGCAGCAACTCATCCTCTACATATTAAAGGCAAGAAGAAACTTGCGCATACTATCAGTATCAGAAGTGTTTGAGAACTTGGTATTTCAAATATGTGATGCAGTTTTGAATAACAGATGACATAAAACTTATTGCTTTAAATATTTATTTACCTTAACTATTCCAAGTAAGTTCACGTAATCAGATAAGTGTATAGACGTGCTTTTTTGAAGTTTAGAATTACAACACGTTATTGTCATTATAGACATCATAAAAATACGGCATTGGACGCTGCCTCAGAGCTCAAATTATTTAAATTTGCTGAGAATAAATTGCAGATAGAGTAAATTTTCATAACGAAATTTTCGAAAGTGGTTATTAACATGATAATCTTTTGGTAACATTGCACATTATAATTTTGCATTAGTAGTCAGTGTGCTACAGTTAAAGTCAGTATATCCATCTTGTGTCTGAATTTGCAGAAGTTTTAACTCAAATTACGTAAATATTTCCCTAAAAGTGATTTTTTTTTATTTTCTTTGACTCAGTGAACTCAAATAAGTTCAAGTTCAAGATTTCATTACATTCACGTTTCCTTCAGGAACGGTGTATAACATTTAATCCATCTGAGCTGGCGATCAGTGTTCGTATTTTTATTTCGATTTTCAGGTGATTTCTCATAATTAGTGACCATCACTCTCACGATGTCCACTGGGCGTATCTGCTGTGGTAGAAGCTGATTATAACCACTACACACTGAAATAATGTGGAAGGTACGCAGTGACTTACTTTGTGTAATGATTAAAGCATTGTTCAATTGTGGGTCGAACCATCAAATCAACTTTTCTGTGATAAAACTTCGATATTATAATTTGACTCATCGAAATGGGAAACTACATTAGACACACTAGTCAAAAGTTCAATAAATATTTTGTAGCAGAAAAGGTGAGACTGACTTAATTTTGTTACGCGCAGAAATTCAAATAGGCTCAACAGGGAGAATAAATGTGAAAGCTACAGGCAGTGGCCCTCAAGGCGGGGCAGACAGCGATATCTTGCGACTTCGGTGGCGTGACCACCGTTAGCGAAAAAAAAAAAAGAGAGAGAGAGAGAGAGAGAGATGAACGCTCCGTCCGAGAATAGCTGTGAGAGACCGCAGAGTGTCAAGTTCCTGGCCGTGCGATTAAAGGCGCTGGAACCGCGTGACCGCTCCGGTCGCAGGTTCGAATCCTGCCTCGGGCATGGATGTGTGTGATGTCCTTAGGTTAGTTAGGTTTAAGTAGTTCTAAGTTCTAGGGGACTGATGACCACAGATGTTAAGTCCCATAGTGCTCAGAGCCATTTGAACCATTTTTTTTGTCGAGTTCCCTTAAGGCGGGGACTAATTCATCACTTATCGCAATCTTGTTCATGAATGTGGCGGTAAGTGATAGGTGTGTAAGCTGTCTTCTTTACGTAGTTAAATTAGGAACTGTAGTACTAAAAGACAAAGTCGGTCGCCCTTCCGAGAACGTAAAGTACTAACCTTCCTGGTAGGAGTTTGTGTGGTGATTTGTAGGCTTAGACATTCCTATAGTAGTGATAAATGGTTCAGTCACAAGCCCCTGTACCCTGTTTGTGAAAACTGAGACACAAGTGGCAGGGAAGTTGTTTGGGACCAGAAACCCGTCATGGTTTATTATGGCGATTCAAGACCATCATCACTGGTTTTATTGCACTTATTAGATGGGACCCATTTATAGGTATCACTACTTAGACAGCTGAACTTTCTGCAGCAGTTACTATTCCTCTCTTCTTCACGAGTAGATTTCAAAAATTGAGATGTCACAATATTCCAGTTTTGTATCTGGAAGAAGAAGGTGAAGATTTTCTGATCACTTTAATTCAAAAAATAAATAAGAATTGAGACTATTGATGGTCACGTCATTAATGCTTTTTAATGAAGCAGAAGATGGTTAGGTGCAAAATCCCTCGATCATACATGCATAAAGGTTAACAGCAACATCAGTAACTTGCTACGAGTGGCAGTCTCGCTTTTAATATGTGTCTTTCCACTTAGCCAGCAAATGGTGACGTCTGAAAATTCATACTGATGCAATATCCAAGTGTGTCATATTTCATCCATTTCGAATAAATTTAGATGTACTTTCTCAGACAGGGCCAGCACTACTTACAAAACATAAAATCAGTTAGTCAGCAAGTTGTGACTTGTTGGAATAAATCCTGTCGCAATGACATCTGTACATGTGGATTCAAGGAATCGTCATATTTCATGAGCCAAGTCAAATGCATGTACATGGTGAGGATTATTGAACTACACGAGAAAAACGTAAATTGTTTACAAACTACGGCTTGCACACATTTTATTCAACATGTAAACGTCACTATAGCTATTCGAATTTAGGTTATGACATGTTCGATATGCCTGCCATCATTGGCGATGATGTGGCGCAGACGAATAGCGAAATCCTGTATGACACTTTGATGTGTAGGACCACCGATGCTGTCAATGACTACCTGAGTGCCTGTTTTCAGCTCAGTAATGGTTTTGGGATTATTGCTGTACACCATGTCTTTAATATAGCCCCACAAAAAAGAGTCGCATGTGTTCAGATCCGGAAAATATGGTGGCCAATCGAGGCCCATGTCAGTGGGCTCTGGGTACCCCAGAGCCGGAATGCGGTCCCCAAAGTGCTCCTCCAGGACATCAAACACTCTCCTGCTTCGATGGGGTTGGGTTCCGATGAGATGAGATGAACCACATCTTGCCGAAATCAGGGTCACTTTGGATAATGGGGATGAAATCATCTTACAAACCCTTCACGTATCGTTCAGTAGTCACCGTGCTATCAAGATATATCGCACCGATCATTCCGTGACTGGACAGTGCACACCACACAGTAACCCTTTCAGGGTTAAGAGACTTCTCGATCGTGAAATGCGGATTCTCAGTCTCCCAAATGCACCAATTTTGGTTATTGATTAACCCATCCAAATGAAAGTAGGCTTAATCGCTAAACCAAACCACGCATGCGCATACTAATTCCCATCATGCCCCGCGGCCAGACGTGCAGTTTGAACGTCTTAACGCAAACCGTTCAGAACTTATGGCGATTTTATTTCATATAGTTCAGTAATTGTCACCCTGTACCAATAGCCTTTGCCTTATCATCTCTAAGCTGCTTGGAGTACAAGCAAATGACGATCCTGATGACACGCAAGCTGGTACTCAGTTATCAAATAAAACTACGTATTGCTTATCATGCCACCTCACAAACGGACGCTGTTGTGGACCAATGCAGTCAACTTTATGTTACGTTTCTAACAGCGTCACGATGGCACACTGTGAGGAGACACTATACTGCTTTTGGTATACAAAAAGGGCAAACATAGAACTCGCTGATGTATGTTTCGGGCTGTAAAATTCACTTCTAGTGCCATCTTCCCTCCAATTCTATAATACTCAAATGTTCATTACTCGCAAATACTCACGGTCTCCTGCACTTTCCTAGAATTTCCCTATGTCCACCATTCACCTAGCCTTACATGCTTGTTCTATTTCAGGTGTTGTGTCGGGATATTTCACTGATGTGACTGTGTCACCACAAATACTGTATGGATTTTTTAAAGTGTTAATTATAATTTGTCACTTGATTTTGTAGCTATTAACTGCTCATCAGCGTAATTCAGTCTGTGTTTGCCAATTGTGTATGTCAGTAGTATTATGAGTAACGTGAATGTGCTTTATAAATTATAGCTGGTAACTTGACATACATGTTGTTCCTATTATATTTATAACTTCCTGTTATGTTACTTAAGAGTGGTGTGTGCGTGTGTGTGTGTGTGTGTGTGTGTGTGTGTGTGTGTGTGTGTGTGTGTATCATTAAAATGTGAGAAGGTGTTCTGTTGTGTAGTGTTTCTGAGGAACATTGCCAAGCAGTTATCAGGATCGTCATTTGCTTGTACTCCAATCATTCAGATTGTTTATATTGTCCGCCCCGATAGCTGAGTGGTCAGCGTGACGGATTGCTGTTTTACGGGCACGGGTTCAATTCCCGGCTGGGTCGGAGATTTTCAGGGACTGGGTGTTGTGTTGTCATCATCTTCATTTCATCCCCATCCGGCGCGCAGGTCGCCCAGTGTGGCGTCGAATGTAGTAAGACCTGCACCAAGGCGGCCGGACCTGCCCCGCAAGGGGCCTCCCGCCCAGTAAGGCCAAACGCTTATTTCCATTTTCCATTGCTTATACTTTTAAATATGACAATTGGTCAGTGATTTTTCATGTGGACACAGTTGTGACTTTAAATCAGAACATTAAAATAATACTGTTTGCGACGCTTGCAAGATTAAGATATGCATTTATATGTGGTGATCTCGACATTGTGCACATAAGCCATTTGCAGATTTGAATGCTTGAACATTTAATGGAAATTTGTTTACGAAAGTTGTGTAAATAAAGTATAGTGGAATATGAGCAGTGTTTATGTGCTCATAGTGACATTTTTGTGAAGAATAATGTTTGAGAGGGCAGCTGAGCCTGGAACAGCTGACAAACAAAATGATTATCTGTCTCATAGCATCATATTGGGGCAATTTGTTACAACTGTGTTTGATATTTATCTGGAAGTGAATTTAAAATAACTTTGTATAGAGCAATTAGTTATAGTTCCATTTGCTGCTTATCTGTAGTCAAATATAAAGTAGCTACATATGGGGCAATTTGTTATAGTTTCATTGAGGCTAGGTTTTAATAGACAATACAAACAATTTTTGGATTCCTTAAATTAGGTTATGGCCTATGTCAGCTTCTTGTACCTGAATAGAATTTGAGATCTGAACGCATATTTGTTAGTGTCAACTATAACTGCCCTTTCTATTTAGCATATTAACGTTTTTTCCATTTTACAACTACAACTTGATACGGGAAAGAAAGGAGCTTTGTACAAATATGTTATAATGAAATCCCGACTGGTTTATAGCGTTTTTTGGATTATTTTATCAAGTACTAGTCACACGCATCATCTACATCCATAATGTAACTAGTAATCTATTGCACAGTTATTGATTATGATAAATAATGTGGCGATATTTAAACATTCAACGCCAACGACACTGCTGTATGAAAATGCTCCACTTGAATGTGTCCATCAAAATTATTTAATATATCAACAAGATGTAATTACAAGTGAATGTTTATTACCATAGAAGCTCATGAACTGCAAAATATGACAGTAAGCCCATGAATACATTTTATAATGAAACACTCTTGCCAAATTTGGTGTTTGTAATTTTAATCACATTTTGGATTACAGTTTCAATTAAACATCAGTAAAACGCTAATAGTTCCTAAACTATTGCTTGCAGTACCACAAAACATCGGCTCTGGGATTACACATGCATCCCAAACGTAAATCTGTAATCAAAATGGTAGGTGACCATTGAACACAATCCGCCACAGTACCTCACTCCAGCTGCTGTCTACTTAACAAGGTCTTCACAGACATGTCAGATATCTAATGTTGAGCTAGCCAGGCCCTTGACAGGTGCATTCTCTCGTCCTGACAGTCAGTAACTGTCGTTCTGCCAGTCAGTAGTTGCATCAAGTCTGTAGATGTGTGTGTCATATATACACACAATGGAAAATCCAGGATGGAATGTAACAATATTATGAAAATGAAAGTAGCTAGTTACCATATAGTGGAGATGCTGAGTCGCAGATAGGCACAACAAAAAGACTATCACACATAAAGCTTTCGGCCATTAAGGCCTTTATCAACAATAGATGTAGACACAGTCACAAGCACACACACACACACACACACACACACACACACACACACACACACGCAAACGCAACTCACACACATGACTGCAGTCTCAGGCAACTGAAACCACACTGCGACCAGCAGCACAAATGCATGATGGGAGTGGCGACTGGGTGAGGGCAAGGAGGAGGTTTGGGTGGGGAGGGGGAGAAATAGTATGGTGGGGGTGGCAGACAGTGAAGTGCTGAAGGTTAGATGGAGTGCAGGGAGAGATGGGGAAGGGGGCTATCGGAAAAGGAGAGAAGTAAAAAGACTGAGTGTGATGGTGGAATAACGGCTGTGTAGTGCTGGGAACAGGGAAGGGGCTGGATGGGTGAGGACAGTGATTAACGAAGGTTGAGGCCAGGAGGGTTACAGGAAAGTAGGATGTATTGCAGGGAGAGTTTCCACCTGCGCAATTCAGGAAAGCTGGTGTTGGTGGGAATAATCCATATGGCAGTGACTGAAATGAAGGATGTCGTGTTTGGCAGCGTGTTCAGCAGCAGGGTGGTCCACTTCTTTCTTGGCCACAGTTTGTCAGTGGCCATTCATGCGGACAGATAGCTTGTTGATTGCCATGCCCACATAGAGTGCAGCACAGTGGTTGCAGCTAAGCTTGTAGATCACATGACTGGTTCCACATTTAGCCCTGCCTTTGATCGGATAGGTGATGATCGTGACTGGATTGGACTAGGTGGTTATGGTAGGATGTATGGGACAGGTCTTGCATCTAGGTCTATTACAGGTGTATGAGCTATGAGGTAAGGAGTTAGGCGCAGAGGTTGTGTAAGGATGGACGAGTATATTGTGTAGGTTCAGTGGATGGCGGAATACCACTGTGTGAGGGATGGGAAGGATAGTGAGCAGGACATTACTCATTTCAGGGAAAGTCGAAAGGTAGTCGAAACACTGGTGGAAAATGTAATTCAGTTGTTCCAGTCCTGGAGAAACAATGGAAAATCCAGGATGGAATGTAACAATACTATGAAAAGGAAAGTTCCTACTCACCATACAGTGCAGATGCTGAGTCGCAGATAGGCACAAGAAAAGGACTGTCACAAATAAAGCAACTGAATTACATCCTCCCACAACCACCTAGCCCAGGCTCGTCCAAACTGTGCCCCTGGGGCGCTAGCTCCCGCGATCGCCCGCGGCCAGCGTCCCGGGCGAATTCGTATGTTGTCGCAGTGGCCCAGCCGTGTCGCTTAGCTGGCCGTGCGGACCGACCGCCGAGCTCGCCATGCCCCTGTACGTGCGCTTCGTACGGAAGACAGACCGCCGCGTCAGCAGCTGTCAAAAGCGACACAAAACCGTTAGTCAACAGACGTAAGGCTACAGTGTATCGAGATGGATGGTCAACAGCAGCAGACAAAAAGAAAGAGGAGCGGAACGTCCGCACTATTTAAACCCGAGTAGGAAATTAATTTCCTTTGTACTGCTGTCGAAAATCATGGCAAATGTTTAGTATGCTATCGGAATCTCATGTATTTAAAAAAGTACTCAATTGAACTACACTTTAATCAGTGTCAAAAATATCAGTTCGAAAATTTGTCGCAAGTGGAACGCCAGTGAAAGCTTGAAGAACTGAGAGAAAATTTCAAGCAGCATTACAGTAAAGTAAGTGTTTCCTATCGTATGACTCTTTATTATCTATAAAGATGATAAATAAAACTATATTTTATAATCTGATATGTCACTTAGCAATGTGCCACTTATCGAATATCAGATTGTCAGTAACAAGGAACATTTCTTTTCGGTTAATTTTTATATTTGGGCTACATTAAATCGCATCGCACAGACATAAGGAAAAGTTTCAGGTGCCTTATTTTTTGCCACTTTCTGAAAAGCCGTCACAAACGCTCTCTCGAGCAGCAAAGTGTCATTAAGAGTCATTCTTCGTTTTTGTATATTTGTGTTTTTTGGATGGGGAAAACATATGTTGTAGTTTGATCTATGTTTCCAATTAATTAAAACGCAAATATTACAATAGATAAAAATTTATTTTGCGACCTCATTTTGCTGTCCTTGCTAGCGTCTAAGGCCGCTTTTCAGAGGAACTGGGGGAAACACACCTAAAACCAATCTTTTTTTGTCAGTTCAATGAATGAAACAATTAATTGTTAAAATGATAACAGCGTTTTAAAAAAACAGGATTGTACAAAGTCAATTGTATGTTAGTTTTTTGCCGTGAAAGGAGCACGAAACAGGTGGGCAAAGTTTGCGCGCAAGTTAAAAATGATCGCTGAGAATTGCGAAAGCAGGGAAAACCTTTGCGGCTGGGAATCTTATCAAGGACTGCCTGGTCGACTCGGCGGCTTGTATTTGTCCAGCAGACCTCACGGAAAAATTTGAAAAAATAGCTCTTTCACCTCAAACTGTTGCTTGCCGAGTCGAAGATATGGCCGTAGATATGGAGCAGCAATTAATGGAGAGAGCGGCAAACTTCATTTCATTTTCTATCGCTCCTGACGAGTCCGCGGAAGTTGCGGACATATCTCAGCTCGTCATATTCATTCCAGGAGTCGACGACAATCTGCGTGTCACCGAAGAATTTCTCGACCTTCTACCATTAAAAGACACAACCACGGGTTTTGATTATTTTTCTAGCCGTGGAAAACGTGTTAGAGCCAACGGGCTTAAAATGGGAACGCCTGACCACTGTAGCAACGGATGGAGCCCCTGCGCTAGCAGGGATATGCACTGGATTTCTGAGTTACGTTAGATCAAAAATGGCTGAAGCTGACTGTTCCTTATTCGCTGCAGTCCATTGTCGGATACACCAGGAGGCACTTTGTGCGAAGATTGCAAACATAAAAAATTTTATGGACACAGTTCTTCGAACGGTTAATTATCTTCGCTCTCATGGACTCACACATCGCCAATTTAAAGAATTTCTGGCTGATATCGACGCGGAATACCCGGACATTCCCTACCACGCCGAAGTAAGATAGCTGAGCAGAGGAAAGGTGCTTCATCGGTTTTTCTCCTTGAGGGGCGAAATAAATACCTTTTTGTAAATGAAAGGACGTCCAGAAGAATTACATTGTGATTATAAGTGGGTGGCCAATTTGGCTTTTTTGAGTGGCCTTATTGGTCATTTAAATACTTTGAACATTTCACTCCGAGGGGAAAATCACTCTGTTGTTGATTTAGTGCAGACGATTCAAGCATGTAAAAAAAAAACTTATTTTGTGAGGAAAACAGTTGCGCAAGAAGAATTGTGGACCCTTTCCTGCACTAGACAGCGTTAAAGAAAATATGGATATTTCAGATTATGTTCAAATCACTTGCGAATTACCAGGACAGTTTGAAAACAGGTTTTTGGAGATAAGTGAGCTTCAACCGCCCTTAGATATATTTGTTCGCCCGTTTTCCCTTCGGGGAGAGGACGTCTCACAAGTGCTTCAACTAGAGCTGATTGACCTGCAGTGCGATATCCGCCTGAAGGACCGCTTTCTTATGTGTAAAACTTTGGATGACTTTTACAGCTGTCTTCCACGAGAGAAATATCCTCTTTTGCACAAGCACACGGCCAAAGTTCGCTCAATGTTTGGCTCCACGTATATTTGTGAGCGCTTTTTCTCTCTTTTAAAGCTTGCTAAAACTAAGAACCGTTCATTACTTGGCGATAAAAATTTGACTAATTGTTTGAGGTTAGCAGTCTCACAGAATATTGTACCACACCCAGGCAAAATCGTTTCCACGAAAAAGAAAACCATGTAAAATGTTAATTGTCTTCTTCAACAATGTTGACTGTAAGAATTAAAGAGCTTTATAACCTTAATTCTATTTTAATAAGATTTCAAACTAGGTCAGTTAAAATTATTACGTACAAAACAACAAACTAAGGATCCGATTTCTAAACTCTAAATACGGATACAAAAAGCTGTAGCACGAAGTATAACAAAAAATATTCACTTGTAACTACTAACAGTAAGAATGAGACTCTAGCCAGCCGGAGTGGCCAAGGCGCTACAGTCTGGAACTGCACGACCGCTACGGTCACAGGTTCGAATCCTGCCTCGGGCATGGATGTGTGTGTTGTCCTTAGGTTAGTTAGGTTTAAGTAGTTCTAAGTTCTAGGGAACTTATGACCACGGCAGTTGAGTCCCATAGTGCTCAGAGCCATTTGAACCATTTGAATGAGACTCTATATCCCTTACATAAAATTATTTCTAAAATAGAATATTTATGACTCTAGTTCATTTAAGAAACTGATATATTTTTCAGAAGACGCCTAATGTACACTTGACAGCAAAAAAAGTGGGTCACTGCCGAATACAACCAACATAACGTAGCTGTGTTGCAGGTCCTCTACACACCAAAACCCCGTGGGGTACAGTCGTTTGACTACACACAATAGGTACTGCAAGAGACAACTAGATACTAAAGGTCTTTATAGCAGTCAGTCTAAGCGTGAAACGTCCCCTTAGAACAATTTATACACGACTGTACTTAACCTGACACACAATATTATTTAGCGCAATGCAATCTGACTTTCAAAAATCCCTACAAAGGAATGGCCCTGACTAACATTAACCTATACCTTTCACAAATCACTTACCTCACAAAAATCTTCGTTACTGGAACTACTGCAATACAGTGAGCGCCACTACTGCCAGCTAAATAAAAGATTCAAACTACTGAAGGCACTAAATACTGATAGGCATAGTTAGCAAATGAAAGATTTTAATAGAGAACAAACAATGTATTTACCTTAATAATCATAATATATATAGCAGTTCATGACAAATTTCAAAACTCCACCATCTCTCTCCCCACATCCACCACTGCTGGCGGCTCACCTCCAACTGTGCAACGCTACGCGCTGTTCACATCCAGCTGCCGCTGCCCAACACTACAATGGCAGACAACAATGCAAACTAGCCACAGACTGCACACAGCACAGCCAGTGATTTTCATATAGAGCGCTACGTAACATTGCCAATAAGAAAACATAAACAGCCTACTTACATAGCCCCCATGCTCCCCACAAAAAAATTTTACAAATCGTTTTGGGCAGTGGCCAATAATGATTTGAAAAAATTTTTCATAATTATAATAACAAAGATATCAAATGCACTCACTTATTTATAAAATGTTGGTCAAAAGCTAAAATTTTCTCACAGTCCATAAAGACAGTCCAGATTGTTCATCACAGTAAAATTTCAGTGTTTTTTTTTTTTTCTAAGTCTGAGCAGTAAAAGACATTGCACACGGAAGTAGTGGATTTCCATGCAGTCTTGAAGAAGTAGTGTTGCCCTTCCAACTGAAAGACAGTGCTGACTCTTGACATGCTGACAGGTAATGGGCCACAACAGAGCAAACCCACAGCAGAGTCATTCGACGTTTTGAAGAAGATTGGTAGGTAGATCATCACAGAGTAGACCCACTGTAGTCCTGGTAGATATTACGGTATTGGTGGGCCACCAGAGGTGCAGACCCACTGCAGTCCTTGTAGAAATTGTGGACAGACCCACTGTAGTCCTGGTAGAGGTGACGGTATTGGCGGGCCACCAGAGGTGCAGACCCACTGCAGTCCTCGTAGAAAGTGTGGACAGGCCCACTGTAGTCCTGGTAGAGATGGCCAGCAGCCATCTGTTGTGACTGTGTGGGTGCACAATCACCATCGAAAAGTCTTGCAGAGAATATAGCAAGTCCATAATCACCACTTGTGCACTCACAAAGTTTTTTGGAATTGTCCTTAGAACCAGCAATGCTGTTATCCAGTCCCTTGCTGAATTAGTAACACACGTGCAAACACTAACAGTCCCAACTTCTCACATATTGTGCATTACTATGACCAACAGAAATGTGTGCAGTGAAATGAATGCTTACAAGTTACTTAATTTGATGAACAATGTTATAACATGAGAATACAATTACAAAGGTACAAAATACATCATTAAAGAACATAACAATACAGATAACATTTGTAGTACAGGCTTTACAACAGAATAGAAATAAACATATACATCAGTGTTACAGGAATTATGACATAAGTAAATACATAAAAGATCAGAACAATTTTTGAAACATCAACTTTACACATGAGCATTAAAACAAAACATAATAAATAAATAATAAACATCTTTACAAAGAAAATAACATATTATTAATGCCAATTATATTTGAGGATAACAGTATTCCTCATCATAGTGAATGTAGCTTAGTATTAGAAGAAGAAAAAATTCTATGAAACTACACAGAGACAGGAAGAAAACAAATACACAAGGGTACACAAACACATAGTGGGATAACACAAAAGGAAAGGACAGGGTTTGTTTTCAGTGTAGCATTTGGTACTGCAGTCCACCCCAAAACTTCATTCCATATATCTTTCCTCTTATTTCATCCTTTGTTTCCACCAAAAAAATTCTATCTAAGCATGCTTTCTGTATTTATATGTTCACACATTTCTTACCTCATCATTTATTTCCAAGAAAATCCTACCTAAACCTGTTTTCTGTACTTTTTTTCGTATAACTTCTCAAGGCATTTCTTCCAATTCATCGCAACTCATTTTCTTATATAGTCTACCCCCTCTTAAGCTAACTTAAATCTACTGAGCTCAGATGCTAAACTAAGGGACGAGGCAATGCAGCAGCATAAAACAATTAACACAAACATCAAGGACAAAAATTTTAAATAGGCAAAGCAATTGCAGTACTACAACTAATATAAGGCACTGTGCAGCAAACAAGAAAAATAAAACAGTAGTAAAACTAGCTTAGAAGAGCAACACAAAGTCAAATTCAGTAACACTATGCCTGGCAAACAGCAGTAACTTATACCTAAACATGACATAGCTCAAGCAGAAAAAATATTACAATAAAAACAACAATGCAGAAAAGGGAAATGTCTATTCACATCTTAATGTCTATGTAATTAAAGTGGTGCACCACAAAAACTAATTCTACAAAAAATTACCAAGTACTTGAAAAGAAAATTATATATGCAGTTACTGTTATTAGTCCCTTCTTATTGTTCTCTCCATTCCAAGAGCTCCTTTTTCGAAGAATGTGGATCAGAAAATAATTATTGAATAGATCTGTTGACAGAAAGTGTTCACATTAGCAAATGCATCTAAGTTTATTTTATAAAACTAATGCTGCAACACAGCTGGAAAACAGGTATCAAATGAAATAAGCAATTACGCAAACCAAAGCATAAAAACATCATTCAATAGCTATGTGGCATTTCGTAAGTCAGTAGCTCTCAACTCTTGCAGAAAGACACTTGTCATAATCAGGTGTGCAGATGTACGAATATTTCCCATCAATTCATAAGCATTTCAGTAATTAGCACAAAGTACGAGTAATCATATGTTTTCAAGTAATGAGCGTGTAATATTTGCGATGTTTTCTACAAAGGAATGTCAATAGCGAGGTTAATGGTCTCTTTTTTTTTTCTCCACCTCTGTCTCTGAAAGGCGCACACACTAATGGCTTTCTTTTGTCAGACGACTACCTCTCAGCTGGGCGCCCAAAACGCATTACGTGGAGGTGGTCACTTACCTTTCTTACTGAAATATTTACGACAGCAGTTTCTGCTACAGTGGCAGTCTCATATAAAAAATTTCACAGGTCAAGAATTAGCGTTACAAATGTGTAGAAACAAAATCCTATGAATATAACAGTGTTCAAAACGTTTTCGTCGGCATTGTGATGCATTTACGCATATACACACATTTCATAACTCTTAAAGTACGATTCTCGGTTTCCAACAACCTTATTCACAAACCAGAGTCCCTAACCACTACTCATTATTCCTTACCTTATTACATATATACATATTCGTCAACACTTCTTCAATATTTCATCACAACAGATAATCAAATAACTCATATAGCATCAGCTTATTGATCATAAACATACCTCAGCAGCATAATACACATAGTCATCGTAATAATAACATCATAACACCTCAGTCAACTGTCAAAAACGTCGTAGCTTTCTGCAATAATTAAAAAAAATTCTCTGCTCATTTCAAAAGTGTCATCTACCTCAAACGTTCTCTAAAAATCATGATCCCATACCAAATATATCATTCAAAGCTCTCATAGTATCTCAATGGTTCTGACAAAATATGAACAATTCACACAGTACAGACAAAATACAGTTTCATGTGTCACTGATGTAAAAAAAAGTTTATCTCTCAGTTAAATGATCAGATAGCTGTGTAATTTATGTGTTAGAGGAATATGGTACCGATGTGTAAAGTTGTATAAGCAAATACCATATTAGCTAGGGCTCCTTGTGCTTGCCAAACACATGGTACACAAAGTTGGCGTGTACCCCCTTGAGGATTAATGTAATTATACCCTCAGGTGTTACAGATTACAAGAATGGAATGAAATGTATTACGGAAGACCTTTGTATCATTGTACTTCAAATATCTTTGAAAATAAATGTTTTAAGTACAATATTAATCACTCAAATACGTGTCCTGTAGCGCTAAATGTGCGTCTTGCTGTAAGATAATCTCTGTGGAAGTGTCGTACTTATCGTCCTCCAAAAGCTAAGTTCTGCAGAAGTCAATGTACTGACCTCATGATAAACAAAAGTGAAATGCTTTGCGTATAGATATCTTACTTATTACGCTTATTGCCGTGATGAAGAAAGTACTGTGCTGTAACGTATTGTTGTGCTACGGAAAAGGCTGTCTTATTGTAGCTGTACCACAAAAGTTACTATTAAACATGTTTTACTTTCCAGAAGAATTCAGAAAAACTGTGCAGATATGAAACAGAAACACCGCAAAAGCAACATTGTAAATTGTCACTCATTAGTAGCGTCGTGATAAAATCGTGTAGCTGTCACATTAACTAACCACTGTGTCATCTGGTATCTCCCAGAAAGTACTTTAATTCAGAATGTATTTTCAAGTAAACCAAAATGTTGCATTAAAATCTCATTAGGAGTACTGGTAAATGTTCTAAGTATGTGAGCCTTATAGTCGTTACGTAATCGTGCAACTAACAAGCAAGAATGTACACACACAATAACACTGTGTCGTCTGTTCGCAATAACAATGCATTCGTAATTTCTGTTTGAATAAGTTCTCTTGGTTCTTGACTGGATATTTAACTTTAAACATTGTTGCATGGTAACAGTTTCTAAAGCATACTAGTAACGTGAAGTGAAACGTTTTATGGCAAAGACAAAGTTAAAAAACAGATTATCTTTCAATAAACGGTTTTACATGTGAAATGTGGTGTAAACCTTTAGTCTTCCTAGTACGCAGAGTTTCAATTTCAACGCAATTATCATGTGGTATACGTCGGATTCTGTAAGGTCCATTGTAAACTAGAAAGAATTTGTGACTCAAGTGTTTCTTCTTATGTGACAATGAATGAGCTTTAATGAGAACTTTCTGACCAATATATAATTTCTTTGCATTTGCTTTACCGTGTAGTTTTCTCCTTTTGTCTGCTGCAGATTTTATATTTGTAAGAGCCAAATCAATTATGTCTTTGTGTCGAAGTTTACGTGTATTCGGGAGGGGTACAAGCTCTCTGATTTTGTTCGGTGGTTCTTCATTCTTCAGTACAAGAGTAGGTGGTAAAGCAGTGGAATCATGAGGCATTTCATTCAGCACATTTTGAAATAAGTGTAAATATCTGTCCCAATGCTGATGCTTTCTGTGACAATAAAGTCTGCAAAGCTTATTGATTTCTTTCATATTCCGTTCAGACGGGTTACAATGTGGTGAGTACAATGAAATAAAAACAGGTTTGATTTTATGGTTCCGAAGCATGCGTGACCAAACAGCAGATCTGAATTGCGGTCCATTATCTGAAATGACTTTACTGACGTGTCCAACTTCACGTAAGAAATTCTTAACAAAGACGTTGGATACAGACTGTTCAGTGGCATTACGTAACGGTGTGAAAGAAACAAATTTTGAAGTAAGTTCAACAGTGACTAGAACGTACGAAAATCCATTCGATGTTCTGACAAGAGGTCCCAAGACATCAACAGCAGCAAATTCTTTTAATTTAGAAGGAATAATAGGAAACAACGGAGCACGATGTGAGATAGCAGATGGTTTCGCCTTTTGACAAAGTTTACAAATAGACAAGACTCTTCGAATTCTCTTTTCCATATTGTTAAAATAACAAGTCGTTCGAAGAATATGATAACATTTTCGTGGACCAAAATGTGCGTAGCTGAAATGAATATACCAAATGAGCTTATTAACAAAATCGTCTGGAATGCAAAGTACCCATAGCTTGTCATCAACAGTGCAGCGTTTGAAGAGTATGTTGTTTCTAACTAGGTAATAATGCCGAATCTGAGTGTGTGTCTTTTCATGCCATTTACTTTTGATGTCTTTCCGAATCGGATTTTTATCCTGTTCATGAGCAATGTCCTTTAAAGATGTGGTGATGAAGTTTTCAAAGGCGACTTTCTGAATGTAAAGAATACTGAAATTTTTCTCGAGGTTGCCTTCTGTGTTACTTTTCTCAAGCCCAGCCGGTGCGCGTGACAGTGCGTCCGCAACAATGTTCTCCTTGCCGGGAATGTAGACTATTGTGAAGCGGAATTCTTGCAGAAACAATGCCCAACGTTTTAACCTGTCATGATTTAATTTTGAAGACATAAGAAATTGTAATGCACGATGATCACTGTATACTTTTACGTGCTTACCAGAAAGAAAGAAACGGAATTTGTTAAATGCCCAAACGATAGCTAAAGCTTCTAATTCAGTAACGGAATAATTTTTTTCAGATTTTGTTAGCACTCGGCTAGCAAAAGCAATGGTTTTCTGAACAGTAGTGTCATTTTCTATGGCTTCTTGAAATAAGTGGGCACCAAGACCGACTTTAGAAGAATCCGTGCTAAGGCAGAAATCTTGTGACAGATCTGGATGAGCTAGTATTGGCGCGTGAAGTAACGCTTCTTTCAAAGAATTGAATTCCAACTGTGCTTGTTCGTCCCAGTTCCAAATAGTATTTTTTCCAGTGAGAGAACAAAGTTTTGGTGTAACTAGAATTCGCATATTCAGAAAACGACGTTAAAAATTTACGAGACCTAGAAAACTGCGGACTTGTCTTTTTGTGGATGGAACTGGAATGGCTCTGATTGCTTCTAACTTTTCAGGATCCGGCTGAATGCCTTCAGAAGAAATAATATGTCCCAAAAACTTCACCTTTGACCTACCGAATTCAGACTTTTCCAAGTTAACTGTAATTCCAGATTCTGCAAAAATACGTAACAAACTGTTGAGGATGCGGTTATGTTGTTCCCATGAAGCTTCTGCTATTAGAATATCGTCCACATATAAGGTGATGTGACGTTTTAAGAACTCAGGTAATATGGAATTTAACCCGCGAATGAATGCTGCCGAAGAAATGTTCAAACCAAAAGGAAGTTTCCGAAACTGATAACAAACGCCGAAACAAAGGAAAGCTGTGTATTTTCTGCATTCTGGATGAAGTTTGATCTGATAAAAGCTGGATCTGAAATCAATGGAAGACAACACTTTTACCCCATTAAAATTTTGAAGAAGTTCTTCCATCGTCTGCGGCCTGTCTGTTTCAGGAATAATGATAGTATTGATTTGTCTCGAATCTAAGACAAGCCTGATCGATCCATTTTTCTTCTCAACAACATGTAACGGATTGTTGTATGAGCTTACTGCAGGCTCAATAATGCCCTCGTCAAGCATAGATTGTATTTCTGTTCTAACACGGTCCCTATAATGTGCTGGAATTACGTATGGTCTAACACAAAATTTAGTATGCTCACGAACACGAAATTGGTATTGAAATCCCTTGATTGTTCCTGTTTTGTGAGTAAATACTGTGGAATGTGCTTGTAAAATCTCAAAAAGGTCCTGCCTATCAGTGTCATTACAATTCTCAATTGTTTGAATTTTATTCTGAATTAACTCATTAATTTCAAATATGCCGTCGATATCATCCCTGTCAGTACTTGCAGAGTGATTGTTAGTGTCTAGTTCCGTAGAAAATTCCGAACTGTTGTCTAACAGAACGTAAAGCCGATTAATTTCCTCATCATGGTTTGAGAGCCAGTCTTCAAATTTCAAAGCTATTGACTTACCTTCTTTCTCTAAACTTATTTCGGCATCATGAAAGCTTAAGATTGCTTTGTATTCATTCAAAATGTCTACTCCCAGTATAATTTCCGTCGACAATAATGGAACAATAAGAAAGTTCATAGAAAAGCTATGGCTTTGGCAAAAGAATTCTAAATTTGTTTGTTGGCGTACATCTACACTTTTTCCAAAGATTGCACCTTGTAATTTAATCTTACGTAACGGAAGTGTGGGGCAATCGTTCGATTTGTTGCATTTGCTAAAAGCTGTTTCACTAATTACTGAAATGGGACTGCCAGAGTCAAGTACTGCCGTAAATTTTACGTCATTTACAGTAATGTGAATCACAGGATATGCAATGTTGTTAAGTTTTACGTCGTGTTCCTGGAGTAAGATGTCCCTAATGTCTTCCATTTTTACGTAATTACTAGCTACGGCAGCTGTGTCGTCAGTTTCATAAGTACGTGTTGTGGCTGCCAGCGGCGTAAGTCATTGCCTATTGTCTCTTTGTTGGCGCGCGTCGTTATTGGGATTTAGAGACCTAATTTCTACAAATTCACTGTGACGAGAATCCCGCCAGTTCTGATGCAGTTCAGGTCTGTCATTACGATCATATCGTCTGTCGTCATGTCGGTAGATTCCATAGTTTCTTTCTTGTCAGTCACGTGGTGGAGAATTTCTCCCTGAGTCGTAACTGCGCGCTGGACCGTTGCGTCTAAAGTTATTCTGTCTCCCTTGATAATAATTATTTTGGTTCCCATATTGTCTGTTTCTCTGATTGTCTCTGAGATAGTCACTACCGCGGAGAGGTGATCTTTCCCTGTAATTATTACTGCTCTGCCAACGGTTGTCATACGGGTGGTGTCTGTTTTGGTCACGATTTGTGTTGTGAGAATAGCCATGTCGTGTCCAGTTATTATTTCTTTCATCACGGAATTGCGACGGATGTGACCTGTAGTTGTTGTGTTCCTGTTTTCGCGTTACGCGATTGTCAGTGTCAATTTCTAGTTCTTGTAACAGTCCCTGAAAAGCTTCAATGTCGTCTTTGCAACGTCCTGCTAAAATAATATGTTGTATATGTTCAGGCAGTTTGATTAAGCAAATGCGGATGTGTTCTGAGGGGCTGTATGGGTTTGACAGGTACTGATACTTGTGCAACATGTCCAAAATATTTCACAAGACTGGGAAATTCAGATTGTTCGAAATGTTTCATCATTATGATGCCATGTTTTACTCGGTCTTGTGTGGCTTGAGACCAATATGCTGAGAGGAAGGCATGGTAAAATTCTTCTTCACTGTGGCAATCGTGAATGACTGATCGCATTCTTACAGCTGGTTCATTCTCTAAGTAGCCACACATAAATTCTAACCTGTGCTCTAATGACCAGTTGGGAGGGAAACAATGAGAGAATTGATGGAGCCACGCTTGTGGATGAATGTCGTTGGCAGAATTCTTAAACGTTTTGAATTTACGTGTAGTAATGAACAGCTTATAGTCAAAATCATCGTGTCGGCGAGTAGCATATCGGTCATTGTTACGTCGTGTCGGCGGTTCCATCTCAAAATTCGGTGTACCTTGCCAATTCCTTTCATAATTACCGAAATGCCCTGTGTTATTATTTTGTGGCTTTTCCGTATTTCTAAGTTCCTCTTCCCGTGTTGGAGCACGAGTGTCCTCTGAAATATGTAATTCTTGTATTACCTGCGTCAACTGATCTTGTACTTCCCGGATTTCTCTTTTGTACTGTGTATTGATTTGATTTTGATTTTGTTTGAATTTTCTTATTTGTTCATACTCTTCTGTGTCAGTGAAGGCTACGGGTCTTGTGTCATTCAGATCATCATCTACCTTTGTAGATAAGTTAGTGACCTGATCCGAAAGTTCGGCTACTTTCTCCGATAGTGTACTTATTTCCTCCATGTGTCTTTCTGAACCAATTTTCAGGGTATCTACTGTGTCATTTAAATTTTCCTGAGTTTTTGCAAGTTGCGTAACCGAATCGGTAGATGCAACTGAGTCAATTTTAGCTTACAAGGTCTCATGATTTTCATGAACAATAGTTTGCAGTTCTTTTATGGCTGCTTCGTGATTCTGTAATGCATTTTCATGACGCGAAAAAATAGGTTGGAAATGCTCACAAATTTGTGTTTTTAAGTCATTACAGACTTTTTGACATTTCGATTCGATGTTATGTAACTCTGTAGTTAAATCTTCACGTGTTTGTTCAAGTGTGGTGTCTAACTTTTGAAGATTTTGTTCCATTGTGTCTTACTTTTTAAGATTTTGTTCCACTGTGTCTAACTGTTGCTGTGTTTGTCTCTGGTATTGTTCCATTGTGTCTAACTTTTGAAGCTTTTGCTGTGTTTGTCTCTGATTTTGTTCCATTTTGTCTAACCTTTGAAGATTTTGTCCCATTTGTTGCATTAATTGTAATAACAATGCATTTGTGTCTGGAATCTGTTCCTCTACGCTTTTCGGCAGTGCATTTGCACCAGCAACATTCACATTTTGACAAGCAGAAAATGTGTCTTGACTCGTTTGAGAAAACGGTGAGGACCCAAAACCTAAGTCTACAGTATTTGCAATATTGTGTTCTGTCATTTCGGATTCCTGAGGGGAGCTGTTGCCGACCGATCGATCGATAATGCTTCCCTGTTCACTAATTGTTTCACTGTCTACACCATTGTTTGCAGCCCGCTCCATTTCCCTATGTACAGTTACCAAATTACTACTTTCAACATTAGTTAACTCATTACTCGGTGGCGCTAACACACTGCTTTCGTCTTCACTGTCATTTCTCAGTTTACTTTGGAGCATAGTATTACGTTTTTCACACGCCATTATTGTCACAATATTTCACACGACAACACAAAAAAAACACAATTTCTACATCTACATCTACATTTATACTCCGCAAGCCACCCAACGGTGTGTGGCGGAGGGCACTTTACGTGCCACTGTCATTATCTCCCTTTCCTGTTCCAGTCGCGTATGGTTCGCGGGAAGAACGACTGTCTGAAAGCCTCTGTGCGCGCTCTAATCTCTCTAATTTTACATTCGTGATCTCCTCGGGAGGTATAAGTAGGGGGAAGCAATATATTCGATACCTCATCCAGAAACGCACCCTCTCGAAACCTGGCGAGCAAGCTACACCGCGATGCAGAGCGCCTCTCTTGCAGAGTCTGCCACTTGAGTTTGTTAAACATCTCCGTAACGCTATCACGGTTACCAAATAACCCTGTGACGAAACGCGCCGCTCTTCTTTGGATCTTCTCTATCTCCTCCCTCAACCCGATCTGGTACGGATCCCACACTGATGAGCAATACTCAAGTATAGGTCGAACGAGTGTTTTGTAAGCCACCTCCTTTGTTGATGGACTACATTTTCTAAGGACTCTCCCAATGAATCTCAACCTGGTACCCGCCTTACCAACAATTAATTTTATATGATCATTCCACTTCAAATCGTTCCGCACGCATACTCCCAGATATTTTACAGAAGTAACTGCTACCAGTGTTTGTTCCGCTATCATATAATCATACAATAAAGGATCCTTCTTTCTATGTATTCGCAATACATTACATTTGTCTATGTTAAGGGTCAGTTGCCACTCCCTGCACCAAGTGCCTATCCGCTGCAGATCTTCCTGCATTTCGCTACAATTTTCTAATGCTGCAACTTCTCTGTATACTACAGCATCATCCGCGAAAAGCCGCATGGAACTTCCGACACTATCTACTAGGTCATTTATATATATTGTGAAAAGCAATGGTCCCATAACACTCCCCTGTGGCACGCCAGAGGTTACTTTAACGTCTGTAGATGTCTCTCCATTGAGAACAACATGCTGTGTTCTGTTTGCTAAAAACTCTTCAATCCAGCCACACAGCTGGTCTGATATTCCGTAGGCTCTTACTTTGTTTATCAGGCGACAGTGCAGAACTGATCGAACGCCTTCCGGAAGTCAAGGAAAATGGCATCTACCTGGGAGCCTGTATCTAATATTTTCTGGGTCTCATGAACAAATAAAGCGAGTTGGGTTTCACACGATCGCTGTTTCCGGAATCCATGTTGATTCCTACATAGTAGATTCTGAGTTTCCAAAAACGACACGATACTCGAGCAAAAGACATGTTCTAAAATTCTACAACAGATCGACGTCAGAGAGATAGGTCTATAGTTTTGCGCATCTGCTCGACGACCCTTCTTGAAGACTGGGACTACCTGTGCTCTTTTCCAATCATTTGGAACCTTCCGTTCCTCTAGAGACTTGCGGTACACGGCTGTTAGAAGGGGGGCAAGTTCTTTCGCGTACTCTGTGTAGAATCGAATTGGTATCCCGTCAGGTCCAGTGGACTTTCCTCTGTTGAGTGATTCCAGTTGCTTTTCTATTCCTTGGACACTTATTTCAATGTCAGCCATTTTTTCGTTGGTGCGAGGATTTAGAGAAGGAACTGCAGTGCGGTCTTCCTCTGTAAAACAGCTTTGGAAAAAGGTGTTTAGTATTTCAGCTTTACGCTTGTCATCCTCTGTTTCAATGCCATCATCATCCCGGAGTGTCTGGACATGATGTTTCGAGCCACTTACTGATTTAACGTAAGACCAGAACTTCCTAGGATTTTCTGTCAAGTCGGTACCTAGTATTTTACTTTCGAATTTACTGAACGCTTCACGCATAGCCCTCCTTACGCTAACTTTGACATCGTTTAGCTTCTGTTTGTCTGAGAGGTTTTGGCTGCGTTTAAACTTGGAGTGAAGCTCTCTTTGCTTTCGCAGTAGTTTCCTAACTTTGTTGTTGTACCACGGAGGGTTTTTCCCGTCCCTCACAGTTTTGCTCGGCACGTACCTGTCTAAAACGCATTTTACGATTGCCTTGAACTTTTTCCATAAACACTCAACATTGTCAGTGTCTGAACAGAAATTTTCGTTTTGATCTGTTAGGTAGTCTGAAATCTGCCTTCTATTACTCTTGCTAAACAGATAAACCTTCCTCCCTTTTTTTATATTCCTATTAACTTCCATATTCAGGGATGCTGCAACGGCCTTATGATCACTGATTCCCTGTTCTGCTCTTACAGAGTCGAAAAGTTCGGGTCTGTTTGTTATCAGTAGGTCCAAGATGTTATCTCCACGAGTCGGTTCTCTGTTTAATTGCTCGAGGTAATTTTCGGATAGTGCACTCAGTATAATGTCACTCGATGCCCTGTCCCTACCACCCGTCCTAAACATCTGAGTGTCCCAGTCTATATCTGGTAAATTGAAATCTCCACCTAAGACCATAACATGCTGAGAAAATTTATGTGAAATGTATTCCAAATTTTCTCTCAGTTGTTCTGCCACTAATGCTGCTGAGTCGGGGGGTCGGTAAAAGGAGCCAATTATTAACCTAGCTCGGTTGTTGAGTGTAACCTCCACCCATAATAATTCACAGGAACTATCCACTTCTACTTCACTACAGGATAAACTACTACTAACAGCGACGAACACTCCACCACCGGTTGCATGCAATCTATCCTTTCTAAACACCGTCTGTGCCTTTGTAAAAATTTCGGCAGAATTTATCTCTGGCTTCAGCCAGCTTTCTGTACCTATAACGATTTCAGCTTCGGTGCTTTCTATCAGCGCTTGAAGTTCCGGTACTTTACCAACGCAGCTTCGACAGTTTACAATTACAATACCGATTGCTGCTTGGTCCCCGCATGTCCTGACTTTGCCCCGCACCCGTTGAGGCTGTTGCCCTTTCTGCACTTGCCCGAGGCCATCTAACCTAAAAAACCGCCCAGCCCACGCCACACAACCCCTGCTACCCGTGTAGCCGCTTGTTGCGTGTAGTGGACTCCTGACCTATCCAGCGGAACCCGAAACCCCACCACCCTATGGCGCAAGTCGAGGAATCTGCAGCCCACATTGTCGCAGAACCGTCTCAGCCTCTGATTCAGACCCTCCACTCGGCTCTGTACCAAAGGTCCGCAGTCAGTCCTGTCGACGATGCTGCAGATGGTGAGCTCTGCTTTCATCCCGCTAGCGAGACTGGCAGTCTTCACCAAATCAGATAGCCGCCGGAAGCCAGAGAGGATTTCCTCCGATCCATAGCGACACACATCATTGGTGCCGACATGAGCGACCACCCGCAGATGGGTGCACCCTGTACCCTTCATGGCATCCGGAAGGACCCTTTCCACATCTGGAATGACTCCCCCCGGTATGCACACGGAGTGCACTTTGGTTTTCTTCCCCTCCCTTGCTGCCATATCCCTAAGGGGCCCCATTACGCGCCTCACGTTGGAGCTCCCAACTACCAGTAAGCCCACCCTCTGCGACTGCCCGGATCTTGCAGACTGAGGGGCAACCTCTGGAACAGGACAAGCAGCCATGTCAGGCTGAAGATCAGTATCAGCCTGAGACAGAGCCTGAAACCGATTCGTCAGACAAACTGGAGAGGCCTTCCGTTCAGCCCTCCGGAATGTCTTTCGCCCCCTGCCACACCTTGAGACGACCTCCCACTCTACCACAGGTGAGGGATCAGCCTCAATGCGGGCAGTATCCCGGGCAACCACAGTCGTAGTCCGATCGGGGGATGCGTGGGACGAGCTGGCCGTCCCCGACAAACCCCCATCCGGACCCCCACAGTGATGCCCATTGGCAACAGCCTCAAGCTGTGTGACCGAAGCCAACACTGCCTGAAGCTGGGAGCGAAGGGATGCCAACTCAGCCTGCATCCGAACACAGCAGTTGCAGTCCCTATCCATGCTAAAAACTTGTGCAAAGAACGTCTGAACTAATCTACAGAGAGCTCAAACAAAACGACAAAATTGAAGCGGTTATTAAAATACAAGATTGCCTAGTAAATGCAGTAATGCTGCCACTTGTGCACTGCTGACACACTGCTCGGCGGCGGAAGGAGACTACGCGATTTAACACTATTCGAGTACTAAAACGTGATGCTACAACTCTCAAATACTATAATACGCCCGAAATTTATGTGGTAGAGCTAGGAGTATACGACTTGCTGCTGCAGCTGCTTATCCAACGGCGGCTGGGAGCACACTGACTGACCAACCGACACTGGCCGTTCAAAACGAAAACAGATGACAGACGACTACGCGAATTTACACTATTCAGGTACTAAAACGCGATGCTACAACTCTCAGATACTATAATACGCCCGAAATTTATGAATTAAACAATGCAAGTACCAAAAACACGCAAAGAAATTAAGAATTAAACTATGTAACAAATGAGTGAGCTAGGAGTATACGACTTGCTGCTGCAGCTGCTTATCCAACGGCGGCAGGGAGCACACTGACTGTGACCAACCGACACTGGCCGTTCAAAACGAAAACAGATGACAGACGACTACGCGAATTTACACTATTCAGGTACTAAAACGCGATGCTACAACTCTCAGATACTATAATACGCCAGAAATTTATGAATTAAACAATGCAAGTACCAAAAACACGCAAAGAAATTAAGAATTAAACTATGTAACAAATGAGTGAGCTAGGAGTATACGACTTGCTGCTGCAGCTGCTTATCCAACGGCGGCAGGGAGCACACTGACTGTGACCAACCGACACTGGCCGTTCAAAACGAAAACAGATGACAGACGACTACGCGAATTTACACTATTCAGGTACTAAAACGCGATGCTACAACTCTCAGATACTATAATACGCCCGAAATTTATGAATTAAACAATGCAAGTACCAAAAACACGCAAAGAAATTAAGAATTAAACTATGTAACAAATGAGTGAGCTAGGAGTATACGACTTGCTGCTGCAGCTGCTTATCCAACGGCGGCATGGAGCACACTGACTGACCAATTTGAAGATCAAAAATAAGAGACCATATTAACATAGAACTGAAATTAATATCTAGTTAATTGCAGGCGCAGCTGCGAAATACTTGGTGCAAATCTACATGCATGCCACAACTGTTTTACTGTGCAACAATTAAAAACCACAACTACCAAGGAAATTCTCTCTATAATTACGCGCTAGCAATAAACAAAAGCTACACTAAATACACAAACTACAATAAAAAATCAGAAGATTCCTGTGAGGTATCCTAGGCTAAGGGTCGACATATGAAACGTCCCCTTAGAACAATTTATACACGACTGTACTTAACCTGACACACAATATTATTTAGCGCAACGCAATCTGACTTTCAAAAATCCCTACAAAAGAATGGCCCTGACTAACATTAACCTATACCTTTCACAAATCACTTACCTCACAAAAATCTTCGTTACTGGAACTACTGCAATACAGCGAGCGCCACTACTGCCAGCTAAATAAAAGATTCAAACTACTGATAGGCATAGTTAGCAAATGAAAGATTTTAATAGAGAACAAACAATGTATTTACCTTAATAATCATAATATATATAGCAGTTCATGACAAATTTCAAAACTCCGCCATCTCTCTCCCCACATCCACCACTGCTGGCGGCTCACCTCCAACTGCGCAACGCTACGCGCTGTTCACATCCAGCTGCCGCTGCCCAACACTACAATGGCAGACAACAATGCAAACTAGCCACAGACTGCACACAGCACAGCCAGTGATTTTCATATAGAGCGCTACGTAACGTTGCCAATAAGAAAACATAAACAGCCTACTTACAAGCGTCAACTAATATCGTCATTCAAAACATATCAGAAAACACGCTCTCAGCGATGAGACACCCCATAACACTCATAAACTAACCTTAATTACAAGAAGTGACATTCCAAAAGTTCTGAGAAAACGGATTGTTTTACAAATATCGTACAGTAATCCTTAGTCAAAATTAAATACTTGAGACAATATATGGAGTTACAAAGCTGTACGGCAATTGGAAAAAAGTTTTTCGCTCACGAAAAGGTTTTCCATCCACGTGCTGAACGTCGCTCATCGGCGAGTGGCTCTGGAAACTGGATATTGGACGAACCAGTAAAAAAACGCGATTAACGGCAAGAAGCACTCTACAGAAATCTCAACATGAACAGCGAATTCACCAGTAATATCATTGTCCTCGTAACACATCAACAGCTACGTGTACACAAATTTGAACTTTAAATGACCAACGTCGTCATTCTGGACCTGGATTCAAACCCAGCACCTATAGCCATTGCTAACTAAGCTAAGCTTTGGGGTTGGGTTGGGTTGTTTGGAGGAAGAGACCAAACATCGAGGTCATCGGTCTCATCGGATTAGGGAAGGAAGTCGGCCGTGCCCTTTCAGAGGAACCATCCCGGCATTTGCCTGGAGCGATTTAGGGAAATCACGGAAAACCTAAATCAGGATGGCCGGACGCGGGATTGAACCGTCGTCCTCCCGAATGCGAGTCCAGTGTGCTAACCACTGCGCCACCTCGCTCGGTAGCTAAGCTTTGTTTGTGCCTTATTGAGACCCAGTCACTAGGCATAAAGAGACGTGAAGTGTAGACGTTTGCACCAGTATCAGTTATCAATTCAGATCCTCAAAATAAATTACGAAAATGTTTGTATTGAACTGGGAATCCTGTCATAACAGTTACCTTCCTGGTAACTACCCCAACGACGTTTAATATGGTATCATTCACAAGGACCAAGGTATTCTCATGTTTAAAATTGAAATGCCATCATGTAAAGCTTGTGACAGGGATGCGAACCCAGCACCTAATAGGATTGTTAACGAACTACGTAAAATCAGAAGTTAAATATCAAATGTTTTCACCAATAGCGAGATGTTGGAACCTTAAATGACGATAGAATTGTTTACGCCTGACTGGGATTCGAACCCAGCATCTAACACCGTCGTTTTCTAGGCAGGAACAGATGATAAATAGCTATTGTTGGTTCAGCAGTAGCGAGATGTGCGCATGTTTAGCTAGACATGAGGCGACGAAAAGTTCTGTGCTGAATGGAATTCAAACCCCGCACACGTGGCCATGAATACACTTTAACTATCAAATTCTTTTCCAATAATAGCTGGGAGTGGCATGTTTGTACTTTCAATGATGTGATGGAAAATACTCTGCTGGCTAGAAGTTGAATCCACAACATATCGTCGTTGGTGATCACAACGAACAGAACGTCAAACACAAATCCGTTTTCGCCAGTAGGATGGAGAGGAATGTTTGAACTTGAAAAGATGTAAGGAAACGTTCGATCTTGTAATGTTGTGATAAAAAGCTCATAATGTGACTGTGTTGAAATGAACACGTTACAGCTGACAACGCACGAAGAGACGTTGAAATGCAACTATTTTTCACTAGTAGTTCAGAGTGCACATGCTAGGGCTTGAAAGGAAATAATGAATATTTTGTGTTGATTCGAAACCAGATAGGTGCCTTTCGAGGAGGTCTAGAAAAGTTTGCAATCTTGGGAAACACAGTGAAATCGAATTCGAATCCCAGTCCAACACGACATATTTCAACGTCTCAGTTTCAAATAAAGTAAGAGCCTTGGGAACTTACATGTCCATTGGTTCATTAAATGAAATACGTTTTCTAGTTTACGACGGCTTGCTGGTGACAAAGTCTCTGCCTTCCGGGGTTTCTCTACTTGTCACAGCTCAAACGAATGCCGCTCTGCCCCAGTCGGCAGCGAAGGGATGTTATGTTTACTGCTGATATTGAACTACGGAGCTTATTGGCGTTCTGCACTTGGCGTTACTAGGGCTGAAGTAGAGTTACTTGTGTGTGTTAAAAATCTACGCCTGACGTGAGATGTGATCTTACACGTTTTACACATCAGTACAAGATTAATCCACCAGACCACAGAACCCCCTGCCAAGCACATAATTATGAATTCCAGAGTATTCATTTAGATGTAGATGCAGATGTCAAGGGACGGGTAACAGGAAGGAGGGCGGGATCTGGGAATGGATAGAAGTGCAGAAGTGCAAAATATAGGCGTGAAATGCTTGCAAAGTATTGCTTACTTAGATGTGTGCCACAGTTCGTTTTAATTTAGGACCGAGAGATAAGGAAGGACTGTTTTCAAAACGAAGACTGGGTTATAGGGAAGGGGAGGTCAAAGAATACGGTTTCATAGGTGTTGAGAGGAATGATAGAGAGTAAAGACAGCAGCAATTAAAAGAGAAAATGTAGCGTCAATGGAAACCGCTAGATTTGTTTATAAAGTTTTGGGGGAATGGAATAGAAGGGCACTTGCGGCGATAGTGTCAGAGAGAGAGTGTGTGTGTGAGAGGGAGAATAGAGGAGATATTAACAACGAGTAAACATAATATGAAATCGTTTGCGTATTGTGTGGAGGACGGAGAGTGTATTCATGGATCGAGGGGAAGAGAGAGATGTATTTGAAATAACAAAAACTATTGTGACAGAGTCCATCTACGCTGATTAGTTTGTAAGTATCTAGACAGGTTATAAATGAAATCACAATAGAATAGTTAAAAAATTGTATATTGAAAAGAAACCCACTTGAATTACAAAGGCCACTCAAAGAAAAACTAACCCATATTGTATCTTTTCTGTTGCCACGCGATCTTTCACTAGCTCCCAATGAGAAAAATTGACGAAAAAGAAGACATAACAAAACATTTTAAGGACTCTAACATTTTATCCAGAATCCTTCATTATTTTGTACTTCTATCATTCGTCATGGCATAGAATGTATAAGCCGTCGGACGTAACAGCCTGAAGAAGCAACTTCCTCCCAGGCTTAGAGGACGCAGTCCCAAAGAGATTCCGCAGTAATTGGTTGGTTTCGTGGCCAGTTCTCTGTTAATGTTCTGGCGAACTCAGCCCACATGTTTTCCATGGGGTTCATATCAGCCGGCCGTGGTGGCCAGTCCATGACGTTGACGCCAATCGTGGAGAGCCGCTGCTGAACAAATGCAGACTTGTGATTGGGAGAATGGCCCTCTTGCAACGTGACGTCCCCTTCTGAGTACAGCATTCGCACTGACGGAAGCATCACATTTTCCTATATGTGGGCATACTGTACGCTGTCCAGAGTTACTTTTATCCTGTGAAGAATTTCCGCCCCTCTCCCAGAAATCCAACCCCCGCAGGTAACAGATAGCCGGCCACTTCTTCTTGTCGTGGTTACATATTCGCGCCGATGGTGAGTCCCTTGCGGCCTGTAAACGATTCGTGGACCGTCGTTACTAGTGGAAAACACCTTCTCATCAGTGAAAATGACTTTGTCCCACGACACCCTCAGATGGAGCTCCGCAAATGCTAGCCGGTATAAAACGTTGTCTTCGCTGAGCTCTTTTTTCACGGCGGATCGTCGTGCATGCAGTCCAGCGTCCGTCAGCCTTCGGGGAATCGTGTCACTGGAGCCGAGGAAGTTGGTCTGCCGCCGCAACTGCTTCGCGTTCAGAAAGGAATTTTCTCTGCTCCTAGACACTAGGTCCCTGTCTTCCTGCTGTGAGCTCACTCTCTTTCTGCCTGAGCCAGGAGCCCTGTTGGTGGTGCCTCTTTCAAGGCAGATCCTCCACCATCTCGTTGCAGTGGTTTGTGGTATGCCATACAGTCTGCCAGCTTCTCTGATGGAACATCCTCCTTCTTCAATGAGAGCGACGACTCTATCTCGAATAGACCTCTCCCAGTGAGCCATTACGGCAGACAGCCTGATGTGTATTTCTGATTGCCGCTCATATACTGATGCCATGAGAGGAGGTAAACATATTTACGTCAAACGGAGCGGTAAAGGCAGAGGCATGCGGCGCAGCCGTGCTGACTCGTCCCGGGCTGTTGGCCCACCAACGCCACCGCCAGCTCGCTCACGTCCGTCTCGCCTCGGCCAGCCTGGCTGGCCCGTAGCTCGCGAGCCGCGGCTAGTACAGACCCGGGCCGCAAGGCCACGATCACCCCTTCAAGGATTAAAAGTTACACCTAACCTACCCAATTTTGTAGTATAAACTAATGCAGCTACAGCTATTATGCTATAACATGTGCAGACACACCTACAGTTGACGATTCTTTCTAATATTTGACGAACAATACGTTCAAAAATACATTCATTTTAAACATAGCTACCACAAAGTAGTTCACCTAGCAACAGCATGACGCAGGAAACTATTCTTTCTTGTAAGTGCTCTGCATTAGATGTAGCCTTAAGAAAACGTGTATTCAACCACGACAACTAAGCGGAATGTAAAAGTAAACAGGTTTGGCGGCAGCTTCTCCAAATAATAGTATATACGTAGTATATAATACACGTTTTGTGCACTTACAACATGTACTCAGTGTCTCTGAAACAATACGTGCTGCATGACGGAAATTAATTTCTGCTGAGGCACTTCATTTAGATCTCAATGATACACGACTACTAGAGAACATTGCTCTTTACGGCAGTCAATCCTAAATTAACACCATGATATCGCAGATATTAGGCAACACGTTACTAGAGATGAGAAAGGCCTTAAGGTTTGCAACTAAACATGCTACTGCTAGCTACTACTGCATAAGATTTGATTATTAATGTGTCTTCATAACTGTGTGTGCGGCGTTCGACTCTCAGTCAGATTAGACGTTTTCGTCGCCTTATTTCTAGTTAAACGTGCGCACATCTCGCTAATGGTGGACCAACATTGGACATTTCTCGTCTGTTCCTGGTTAGAGAACGAAGGCGGTAGGCGCCGGGTTCGAATCCCGATCAGGCACTACAACTTCAGTTGTCATTTAAGGTTCCAACCTCACTACTGGTGACAAACTGTGATATCTACATTCTGATTTCACGTGCTTATTCAACAATCCGATTAGGTGCTGGGTTCACATCCTTGTCACCAGCATTACATGATGACATTTCAATTTTAAACGTGTGCGTTCTTTGTTCCTTGACAATGCAACAATATACAATGTCTTTCGAGGTTAATTACCAAGAAGGTAATTGTCATGTTAGGGTTCCTGGTTTCGTACAAAGATTATCGTCATTTACGTTCAAGTTGAGAACTGATAACTGATACTGGTGCAAACGTCAATATTTGGCGTCTCTTTCTGCCTATTGATCGAGTCTCGATAAGGCACAAAGCTTTGCTTGGTTAACAAATGGCTTTACGTTCTGGGTTTGCATCCAGATCCAAAACGAAGACGTTGGTCATGTCATTTAAAGTACAACTTTGTGTACAAGTAACTGCTGATGAGTAATGTGAACAATGATATTACTTGCGATTCACTGTTAATGTTGGAATTTCCGTAGAGTGCTTGTCGCCGTTAATGACGTTTTATTTTAACTGCTTAAAATTATGTAAAGTTGATGCGATAGCACTCCTCGTTGAACGTTGAACGACGTTCAGCATGTGTTGGGTAAACCTTTTAGACAGTAAAGAACTTGTTTCCAATTGTCATACAACTTTATAACTCCATATGCTGTCTCAAATATTTAATTGTGCCTAAGGATTACTGAACGATTTATGTGACAAAATTAGTTGTCCCATAACGTTTGAAATGTCACTTATTGTAATTAAGTTTAGTTTAAAAACGTTAAGGACTGTCTGATCTCTTCTGTACTGTCGTGGTGTTACTTTACATCTGGACGGATTGTCATGAAGACCGGTGTTCTCTAGTAGTCTCTAGCGGTACCCATTGTGTATCTTACAACGACTGTACTGTGGAGGGTTCCGACGATGTGCAACACAGATATGCTATGTTGGTTGCAAACATTCAGGTGCAGCCTTCACGTTGGAATTCAGGCGTGACCCACTTTCTTTGCTGTCGAGTGTACATATGACGGGTGTGCATGTGCCGTACTAATAGAATCAACCTGTGTGCCAGAAAACAACTAAGTTGTTCTTCGATTCTTGTTTTGGATGTTGTTTTCTAAAGCTTTGCGTAGTAATTCTGCCACACGAACACTAGTTGTTACCTAAACAGTAAATGGTTTGCTTGTTTTACCCCTCATCGACCACTTTTACAGAGCTGCGCTTCCTCTGTTGTTTTGTTTACACTGGATCTGACCGCGAGACAGTCCAGCGCAGAGCAGTACTGTGCGGTCTCACTCGCTCCGCAGCTATCTCTCTCATGCTCCTATGGCGACACTAGCGACACACGGTCGTGTACGGGGCGCTGAACTACACTGCCTTGCGCCAGCGGGGCGCGGCCGCATACACCGGGCGCAATTCTTGAATGAGCGTGACATAGCCCAATCCAGTCACGAACATCACCTATCCGCTCAAAGGCAGGGCTAAATGTGAAACCAGTCATGTGATCTACAAGGTAAGCTGCAACCACTGTGTTGCACTCTATGTGGGCATGACAACCAACAAGCTGTCTGTCTGCATAAATGGGCACTGACAAACTGTGGCCAAGAAACAAGTGGACCAGCCTGTTGCTGAACACACTGCCAAACATGACATTCTTCATTTCAATGAGTGCTTCACAACCTGTGCCATATGGATCATTCCCACCAACACCAGCTTTTCTGAACTGCGCAGGTGGGAACTCTCTACAATACATCTTACGTTCCTGTAACCCTCCTGGCGTCAGCCTTCCTTAGTCACTGTCCTCACCCATCCAGCCCCTTCCCATTCCCCATTCCAGTATTACACAGCCGTCATTCAACCATCACACTCAGTCTATTTACTTCTCTCCTTTTACGCTACTTCCCACGCCTCCTCCCCATCTCTCCCCTGCCCTCCGTCTAACCTGCAGCACTTCACTGTCTGCCACCTCACCATAATATAACTCCCCCTCCTCACCTCAGCCTCCTCCTAGCCTCACCCAGTCGCCACTCCCATCACACACTGGTGCTGCTGCTCGCAGTGGGGTTTCAGCTGCCTGAGACTGCAATCGTATGTGTCAGTTGCGTTTGTGTGTGTGTATGTGTGTGTGTCTACGTCTATTGTTGACAAAGACCTTAATGGCCGAAAGTTTTATTTGTGATAGTCCTTTTGTAGTGCCTATTTCCGACTCAGAATCTCCGCTATGCGGTGAGTATCAACTTTCCTTTCCATAATATTGTGCCATATATTTATTAGATGTGTGTGTGTATGTGTGTGTGTGTGTGTGTGTGTGTGTGTGTGTGTACGTAAGTTACACAACTCATCAACAATTAAAAACAATGGCAAAAGGCAGAGCAGAATAACCACACTAACAGGGCCATAGTTTTCTTTATCACTCGACAATGTGTTTGTAGGTTGCATACATTAATTTTTACGTGAATTGATGTCACTTATATTATTGGTGATCGAGTATGGGTATGGGGAGGTGGTTCCAGACATGTTACATTTCTTTAAAAACAGTGTTTTTAATCCTTCACTTGTACTGTAAACTGAAAAATCGGGGCCATATTCCAGTGTAGTTTAAAATATTATTATTCACACCAATATGCAGATATTCAACATTTCTTGATATTGAAAAGTGTTATATTTTGTTCTGTAATGCTTCGAAGTGTTCAGTCTAAGCTTATTGTCACTCACCTTGATTTCCAATCAGCCAGTTAGATTGCCTGTGACCAGCCATGTGAACATTATTGAAGTGTAAATGTACTATAAGTCATTAAATACGGGCGTTACTTATACAATTAAAGACACTCTGAAACCATAAAGTTTGCTGTTTACTGTCGATACTGATGCATGTATGAAATGTTAACCTGGATGTGTTCTTAGTAGCACAAATTTATAAATCGATGACAATAAAGAAAAATAGAGAGAACCAGGTCCATATTAGAACGCAAGGATACTGGAGAACAAGATATAATTGAAGGCATTATGAAGTATAAACGTTGCTGCTTCCTGTCGATACTGACAAATGTAAGAAATCATAGATTGGTGATCTTAATAGAACACTTACGTTGCAAATCGAAGAGAATAAAGAAAAGTAGAAAGAAACTGGAGATTGAGAAATTCATCGACAGGAACGTGTTATGTTCGAGGAACACAACAGGTGGCTTTGCGTGAGCTTGAGTGGCACAAACGCTTCAGAAACTGACGCGTGTCAGTGCAAGGGATTCGCAGATGAGATACGCTCATCCTATCATGTCCGTCGTTAGTAAGCGACGCAATGGTGTTATGTGGGCTAAGGGACGGAATTCAATATGCGAATGGGTGAGTTTCTGAGCTTAGTCAGCGTTGGGAGTTGACACTCTTCATTGTCACAAACTTTCTGCAGTATCTGACACTTTGCATACAATGTGTTCCAAATCAACAGGCGGAGAAACTAAAGACGTAAACTGCAGCTGTATCAGGAATTGAGTCCCAGAGTGACCTACAAGGACATATTGAGGTTCACGTTAACACTGGAACGCCTGCTTATGCATATTCCAACTGTTGAGCGACTTCACATAATATATTTGAGCTTATTAAGCTTATACTTTTAACAACCTAAGGGATGACGTTTGGGCTAACGTCTTATAACGGATGAATAAATATGAAACCAGTTCCCACTAAGCACCCATGGGAGCCTAACATGCTTTTATGAGAAGGGAATTGATTGTCAGTAAATATTTAAAATACTTCATAATAAGAACAGAACAAAATTATACCTTCTGAGTTTCGCACTTTCATATTTACTAGCATTGTAAGGTCTCATTAGAACGGATCACCTGTCGGCAGCCAATAGCGGAAGCCCCACGGGCAGAAAATGTAAATAAGTATCAAGGTGGAAACTGGAAAAAAAGGTACCAAGGAGTATAGTCTACGGGCATGGAAGCGTGGCCTTATGAAGATAGAGATAAACATGGGAACTGTTCTTTATTTACGGAAAACGAAATTACATGATCAAGAAAAAGACTCCAAGAGCAGAGGGATACGTCCACCGAAAAATAAGTTCTGAAAGCGCTCATTTCGTCTTCGGAAGCCCGTAATACGTTAGGAATTACAGAACACACTTACGCCTGTTTAGACTGGAACTAGCATGGTAAGGAGATGGATTCACCAGCAACCAGCGAAAAAGATAAAATGTGAGGCAATCAATAGCAATCAGATTAATGAGCCGCTTTCGATCACATGACGATTCGGCGGGACAGAGGGGCATGAGCTTGAACAGGGGAGGAATGCTAAGGGATTCTCACTGTACGACGCAACCATGTTGCTGGTCATATCTGACACGTTCCACATCATAACGGTTTCCGTGAGATTGATCAATGGAACATGTAACTAACTAACTGTTGCGACAAACTGTCGTCTGGAGAAAGTATTATAGTAAAACTGTCGTTTTATCAAGCAAGAGTTAAATATTGTGGCTGCTACTGACAACAGTTAGCAGACCTTAAGTTGCCAAAAGTCACATACAATGCCTCCATAGTGACAAATAAGAATGAATTTGAATATGAATTATTACAGTAAGTAATGCTTTGTAATATACTCAATGAATTCATGGTTAAACACAAGGACTGACATAACGTTCTGGTTTTTATTATGTGCAACGGCCTTTTGTACAGATAAAGAGAAATATTGTCCTATTATGCATCTGAAACACGTGAAAATGATCGACAGCGCGACACTGTTCTCTAAGGCTGAGTGTGCTTTGATAAACTTTGCAGTGAGGTAGTAGATGGTATGACTTGCAAGAAGTAATTTGGCTTTTACAAATATTTGGGAATAAAATGACACAGTAAAACTGGTGGTCTTGGCTGCGGTGGTGGTGATTTGTACTGGGTGGACAATAGCAATGCTGTCAGCAACCTTACTAAACTAACTGGAGACGAATGTGGGTAATTTATTAAATTATGTACACACAGCTAAAATATGAAAGCCGGTTACTACCTTAAGGTTCAAGCTGTGAGTTCATAAGATAATATCATCCTGGTTTTGAAGCACTGAAACATGCCCCTTTTTAAATGAAATCTGAACCTTAAGTTGAGAGGTTCCATGCCCTCTTTCGCATGTCTCCTCTCATTTTCATCAATTTTATTAATGTTCTATGTCATTGAACGGTATTAACAGACCGAATAAGATTATTGCAATGAGAGTATTTGTACTGAGAGCTCAAAAAATACTTTTCACTTCATTCCTAAACGTGTTGTTTTACTTCCCTGGGTGGCCTATGCGAGGCGATCATCGGAGGACGCGACACACTGCGTTTCCGGTTAGGGGCTGCACTTCCCTGAATTCAGAGGGGTTCGTACAATAGGCTTAAGTGCCTGGCGGAACGACTGACGTCGGTCGAGTTTCGCCTATTGTATGCAGGGCGAAACGACCTGCGAGACGTCTGAGTGTCGCCGCAGTTTATGTGTTTACCGCCGGAGCGTCCGGAACGAAGATTCCTGGCACCGACTGACTGCATTGTCCTCTTGATTCTGAGAATACTTGTGGACTGTGCCCTGCTGGCTGCGACTGTCTGGCGCCGGATGGCCGGTAGTCTAGGCAGGTTGTTTTCGTGGCCGGTCAAACGGCAAGTTCAGTGCCCTCAGCTGAACAGCAGAGGCATGATTGGCCAACTTAAACTGAGGCTAGTTGACGTCATAAAGCCCTGCTCTAAGTTGGAGGGAACGGTCGCTACTGGCGCGAATGCTGCTCTGAGACAGTGTGAGGGAATTTTGGAACCAGAACTGAATGCTGATTCGCAGTTTTCGAGGAGAGTAGGGAGTTGAGCAGTGCTGGCTTCGCTGCTTGCATCGCATCACAGAGAGATTCGGGGTCTGATCTTCCTCGGAGACAGACGGTCTTGCGACTTGGTCGCTCGTTTTCGGAAGAACTTAGAATTCTCGGACAGCCTTCGCGGCCAGGGGATGACAAAGAGTTGCTGCACGGCAGAAGTCGGCGCCTACATCACCAGGACGCTGCCTACCGACGACGTTCTGCAGATTTCAGTACTGGTACAGTATTTTGCGGCTACGGCATTGTAGGACCTTATAAATTTTATTCTGAATCCCTCAGCAGCACGCGCGTTCGTTTTGCTACAAGTCCACTTTGTTTGTTTCTCCATGTGATCCCATTTGAGCTCTCACTACTAATTGCGAAACTGCTATAGAGTCGGGAGATTAATATTTTATTCATTAGGCCTTCCAGTCATTATCGTTAATCTATTGCATCATAGAGAGTATGAGCCACTTGTTCTCGAGCCAACACTTATTCTCATAATATTTCAGTATACCCTATCCTTTAACCTACTGTGTGTGTCCATTTATGTTCTTATGTATAATAAATCTCACTGTAATATTTAATCCGCATATCATTTCGTAGATATAGGCAGAATCCCATTTCCTGTTGTTTATTATGATAAAGTTCTCTTTTTTGAGTAGATTACGATTTTTATTAAATTATTGTGAGTGTGCACTCCATATTTTACCAACTAGCAGTGTCCACCATCATTTTCTTCCGTTACCGTTGCGCACATAATGGTATGTAAGGAGGGGGTGGAGTGCATGTCCAGTTCGCATGCAAAATTCGTCTGAATTAAAATGATACAAACTCTTCTCCACCCCGGCACCTCGCAAAGTTAACAGCAACGCAAGCTCAGTAACTTTTACCACACACGTTGCAGTGAACAGGAACTTGCTCATAGCAATACGGAACACTGAAAAGGGGATTCAACGTAAGTTAATGCAAGATAACTTGAGACCATGAAACTTTCATAAACACTATCTGATCAGAAGTATCCAGGTACCTATTCGTGGACATTAATATTGAGTGTGTTCATCCTTCGTCTTTATGACGCCTTGAACTCTGTTGGGGGCACTTTCAGTGAGGTGTCTGAATCTCTGTGGAGGAATGGCAGCCCATTCTTCCTCAACAGAGAAGGTAGTGATGTTGGACACTGGGGTCTGCAACGAGGTCGACGTTCTATTCATTCCGAAAGTGTTCCGCTGGGTTCAGGTCGGGACTCTGGGCAGGATAATCCATTTCAGAACTATTCCACTCGACAGATCATTGTCTCGCAGCTGCTGCTTTGTGACAGAATGCTTTGTCATGCTCATACTAACAATCGTCGTGTACCAACTGTTCCTCTATTGAACGCAGTGCACAGTGTTGTAAAATGTGTTTACATCTTTTCGTGTTTAGCGTTTTCTTAAGCACAATACAGCGATCATACTCTAAAAACACTCCCATACCGTAAAATCACCTCCTCCACACCGCACTACACATGATGGAAAGTAACGTTCTCCAGGTATTTTCCACGCCCCAGTCCTTACATCGGATTGCCACAAAGTATAACGTGATTCATGACTCCAGATCATTTGGTTCCAGTCATCCACTGTCCAGTGGCATCACTCTTTACAACATCTCAAGCGTCGCTTAGCGTTGAACACAGAAACTTGTGGCTTATGAAGATCTGCTCCATCACTGTGCGCCATTCATTTTAACTCCCTCACAGTCATGGTGTTAGTTGGACCGTTGGCAGAATTTTGAAATTCACGAATGATGCCATCCACTGACTTCATGCAATTTTCTTATAGCCACCCACGACAATGTTTGACGGTCGCTGTCCGCCAGTACATGATGTCTACGTGGTCTAGGTTTAGCTGTGGTTGTTCCTTCGCATTTCCACTTCATAATCCCATTATCAACAGTCGACTTTGGCAGCTTTAGAAGGGCTGAAATGTCCCTGATGGATTTGGTACTTAGATGACATCCAATGACTAGTCCCCCTTCGAAGTCTCCGAGCTATCCTGACCAACCCATTCTATTGTTAATGGTTCTCTACTGACAAGGTAATATTCCCCGCCCAATTTTTTAAAGGCGAGTCCCCTTCTCGTGACATCTAGTGATCAATTCCGCATTACATTGGGGTCTCCGGATACCTTTGATCAGATGGTGTAATTGCTCCTTATCTAGGTTGCTGATTCACTCATAGTAGGAGCATTTCGTGCAATTTAAATCGAACTGCATGAGGTGTCCTGCAATACCTAACAAATTGAAATGAGCTCTTCTGGTAGCTAAATATCGATGTCTTTGTCACTGCATGTATTGTACTGAAGTTGCACTGCAACAAGCAGTTACCAGAACGAGATCTTCACTCTCCAGCGGAGTGTGCGCTGATATGAAACTTCCTGGCAGATTAAAACTGTGTGCTGGACCGAGTCTCGAACTCGGGACCTTTGCCTTTCGCGGCCAAGTGCTCTACCAACTGAGTTACCCACGCACCACTCACGCCCTGTCCTCACAGCTTTACTTCTGCTAGTACCTCGTCCTCTTTCTTCCAAACTTTACAGAAGCTTTCCTGCAGAAGCTGTGAGGACGGGGCGTGAGCCGTGCTTGGGTAGCTCAGTTGGTAGAGCACTTACCCGCGAAAGGCAAAGGTCCCGAGTTCGAGTCTCGGTCCGGCACACAGTTTTAATCTACCAGGAAGTTTCAACAAGCAGTTACCCTGTTATCTGAAAACAGCGTTGAAAAATAAAGTTGTCTGTCTGATGAAGGCAGTTCATTCTCTTTCACTATGAAACATACTGAAACTGAATATGATTTTCTGGAGAACAGACAAGATAAAAATGTGATAATGAGGTAGGTGAAGGGGAATACAAATGTCTAAAAAATGAGACTGACAGGAACGCAAAATGGCTAAGCAGGAATGGCTAGAGGACAAATGTAAGGATATAGAAGTATATATCACTAGTGGTAAGATAAATGTTGCATGCAGGGAAATTAAAGAGACCTTTGGAGAAAAGAGAATCACCTGTGTGAATATCAAAAGCTCAGATGGAAAACCAGTCCTAAGCAAGGAAGGGAAAGCAGAAAGGTGGAAGGAGTGTATAGGGGGTCCATACAAGGGCGATGTACTTCAGGGCAACATTATGGAAATGGAAGTGGATGTAAATGAAAATAACAAGGGAGATACGATGCTGTGTGAAGAATTTGACAAAGCACTGAAAGCCGTAAGTCGAAACAAGGCCTCGGGAGTAGACAACATTCCTTTAGAGCTACTGGTAGTCTTGGGAGAGCCAACCATGACAAAAATCTTCCATCTGGTGAGCAAGATGTGTGAGACATGTGAAATACCCGCAGACCACAAGAAGAATATAATAATGATAATTCCAAAAAAGGTGCTGACTGGTGTGAAAATTAGCGAACTATCAGTTTAGTAAGTCACGGTTGCTAAATACTAACACGAATCTCTACAGAAAAATAGAAAATCTGGTAGAAACCTACCTCGATGAAGATCAGTTTGTATTCCGGAGAAATGTAGGAACACGCGAGGTAATACCGACCATACGACTTCTCATAGAAGATAGATTAAGGAAAGATAAACCAACGTTTATAGCATTTGTAGACTTAGAGAAAGCTTTTGACAATGTTGGCTGGAATACTGTCCTTCACATTCTGAAAGTGGTAGGAGTAAAGTACAGGGAGTGGAAGGCTATTTACAATTTGTACAGAAACCAGATGGCAGTTATAAGAGTCGAGGGGCACGGATGGGAAGAAGTGGTCGAGATGGGAGTGAGACAGGGCTGTAGCCTGTCCCCGACGTTATTCAATCTGTGTATTGATCAAGCAGTAAAGGAAGCAAAAGAAAAATTCAGAGTAGGTATTAAAATCCAGGAAGAAGAAATAAAAACTTTGAATATTGACAATGACTCTGTAATTCTGTCAGAGATAGGAAAGGACTAGGAAGAGCAGTTGAACGGAATGGACAACGTCTTCAAAGGCGGATATAAGTTGAACATCAACAAAAGCAAAACGAAGACAATGGAATGTAGTCGACTTAAATCCAGTGATGCTGAGGGAATTAGATTAAGAAATGAGACACTTAAAGTAGTACATGAGTTATGCTATTTGGGATGCAAAATAACTGATGATAGTCGAAGTAGGGAGGATATAAAATGTAGAGTGGCAGTGGCAAGAAAAGCATTTCTGAAGAAGAGAAATTTTTTAACGTCGAGTATAGATTTAAGTGTCAGGAAGTCCTTTCTGAAAGCATGTGTATGGAGTGTAGCCATGTATGGAAGTGAAACATGGGTGGTAAACAATTTAGACAAAAAGAGAATAGAAACTTTTGAGATGTGGTGTTACAGAAGAATGCTGAAGATTAGATCGGTAGATCATGTAACAAATGAGGAGGTATCGAGTAGAATTGGCGAGAAGTGAAATTTTTGGTACGACCTGACTAAAAGAAGTGATCGGTTAACAGGACACATTCTGAGGCATCAAGGGATCACATATTTAGTACTGGAGGGAAGCTTGGAGAGGGGGGGGGGGGAAATCGTAGAGGGAGACCAAGAGACGAATACGGTAAACAGATTCAAACGGATGTAGGTTGCAGTATTTACTCAGAGATGAAGAGACTTTCCCAGGATAGGAGAGCTTCATCAAACCATTCTTTGGACTGAAGACCACAACATCAACAAACAACAAGATCAGACATAACACAGAATCTGAAAACATGAATCACATTCTATTCGTCATCTTCTAAACACAGAGCAGAGCAGCTGTTAGCCGGTTGTAGCTCTCATATCTTTATGAGAAATTGGGTGTTGTTTCAATATGGTGTACAGATTTCTGTACACCCATAGAACTGCACACTAGTGTTTCCTCCCGCTGCAAAAGAAATCCATGCGTCAAAGGCAGTGTCCTCCCCAGAGGCACGTTACGACTACACCCCCCCCCCCTCCCCCACACTCTTCCTCAAGCAGATGGAGGAACGCCACAGCCGTGTCCTTTGTTTAACCGGCAGTAGTTTATTGTTCCTCAACTGTAACCACTCATCCTCCCACGGACCCCGTGGTAGCTGCATGTACAGGGGCAACACATTGGGAAATTGTGCTTCCCAGCACACAGAATAGTTGCGTTTCGATTAGGCGCCGAGAGTTAAAGTCCGTCAACATGGCGTTCCGTATGGGACATAGTCTCTGAAATATTAATTTGTTAATAACTTCGATATTTGTTCGTCAAATGTAATAATATTTGGTAGATATAGTAAGGGGTGCTCAAGGATTAGAATGATACTGTCATTTAATGAAAATTCAATTTTTCATTTTTTGGTGTTATCCCGGACGCGTATACTAGACGTACTAGGTATACGCGTCCGTCCGGGATGTGTTAGTCATGTTGAATCATCCTTAGTTGGTTCATCTGCTGCATCATTGCCCTGGATTCCCACGTGGCCTGGTTCCAGCATAGCGACATTTCATTGGCTTGCCTTTGTAAGTGGAAAATGATGCCGTAGATCAACTGAATACATTTTTCTGCTGATTACTTGTGATATGGCACCTAAGGAGTCAGTGTAGAAGAGGAATTAGGTAGGGTGATTACACTGCATCTGCTCCAGCGCCCTCAAGAACGCATATAATTCAGATCTCACATCTTTCACGTATTAAGTAAGCGAACCTTGAGAGCATTTTCTGGAAATAACACAGCGCAGCCGATGGAATGCCCCTACTTAGATTCATCAGTGTAAGCTACAAAAAAAATTGTTCAAATGGCTCTGAGCACTATGGGACTTAACTTCTGAGGTCATCAGTCCCCTAGAACTTAGAACTACTTAAACCTAACTAACCTAAGTGCAGCACACACATCCATGCCCGAGGCAGGATTCGAACCTGCGACCGTAGCGGTCGCGCGGTTCCAGACTGAAGCGCCTAGAACCGCTCGGCCACACCGGCCGGCTTGTAAACTATAACACAGTCGTAGTACTTCGATAAAACTCTATGCAACACTGATTTAAAAATTGCAGTATGTGGTGTAATACTCTTTGTACACTGCTAAATCTAATACACCTATGACTCTACTTATCAGCGAAGGCAGCTGCGGGCAACTACAGCCTCGATGAAGCACAGAAATATGACACTCATTAAGAACTACCAGGTCCAGTTTCATGCAAATCCCGAGTGGCCTAGCCGGCCGCGGTGGTCTAGCGGTTCTGGCGCTGCAGTCCGGAGCCGCGGGACTGCTACGGTCGCAGGATCGAATCCTGCCTCGGGCATGGGTGTGTGTGATGTCCTTAGGTTAGTTAGGTTTAAGTAGTTCTAAGTTCTAGGGGACTTATGACCTAAGATGTTGAGTCCCATAGTGCTCAGAGCCATTTTTGAACCGAGTGGCCTAGTTCCTCACGATCTGTTTCTGAATAGTAACGCCTTTGAATGGGAAGCATTGGTAGGGAATGCCGGTGACTGTAGGGTCGTTAACAGGATGCACACATGTCATATCATGAGGTTCCGCCGCCGGATGACTAGTGCTGGTTCACCAGCTTCAGTACAATGGCTGGAGATCTCACATGTCTTATATGCCCCTGTTGCTGACCTAATTCCCTGAAGGAGAACAGGATCTATGTATATAATAATCTAAATGAGCTGTAAATCGTATATACATAGTCCACTGAGATCGCACAATAAGCCCTATAAAAAATGGTTCAAATGGCTCTGAGGTCATCAGTCCCCTAGAACTTAGAACTACTTAAACCTAACTAACCTAAGGACATCACACACATCCATGGCCGAGGCAGGATTCGAACCTGCGACCGTAGCGGTCGCGCAGTTCCAGACTGAAGCGCCTAGAACCGTTCGGCCACACCGGCCGGCAAGCCCTGTAAAACTTGACCTGATATGTGGTTGTTCAACTTCTCATTGAAATGGTGATAATTACGGCCTCTTAATTATGCCAGGAAACAAAACCGGGAAGGGATGGACTAGTGGGGATTTTACACACTTTATTCGCCGGTAGAACACAAATTTGTTTTACACCAAATCGGCTACCACGCCCGGAACCGCCACACCAGAGGGTGCTGCTCCAACGGTAACATGTTAGTCAAAGATCATATGAACAATGATATCGATACACTGAAAGAAAGCAGCCACGGCTTACTCACGACGAGATAGTTCCCGGGGCAATGGCTGGATATCAGTGTTCACCGATTCAATGCCCTTGGGCCTTTGGCCGTAATATTCAGCCTCTCATCAAATGTTACACCCATTAACCTGACTGAATTTTTAAAACCGAGAACAAGCCCTTCTTCGTAAGAATGGGCATGTTTAATGGGTGACAGAAACGACTAAAATTACCATAAACAAATTTCTCTAAAGAAAATTTAAATCTGTGCCATCTGACCACTCCTCCAACCGCTTTTTCGTACGTTGCAGTTGACGAGCTGCCGTTACAGCACTGAAGGAAAATCAGAGTATGACAAAATCACCAACAAACAATACACATCAAACACGAGACTTAACTATGGATGTAATGACGTTGATTGTTGTAGAAACCAGAGTAACACTTGAAACATATCCCTAAGGGACAGCATTCTCTTGTTTGAATCGCTCGGAAAGCGCATCACCGACCTGACATCTAAAAACTCGTCTGAAAATGAGTAGGAGTGTGCCGAAGCCCTATTTTTGGTGCTGTTCTCAGATGTTACTCTTCCAAGTAGTGTCGTAGGCCGTATCAAGATCAAAGAAGATACCTATAAGGTGTCGGCTGCACACCAAAGATTGTTTGTTTCCGCTTCCCTCAAGGTGAGGTTGTCGCGGGTTGAATAATACTTCCGAAGAACACATTGGAAGCGAATAAATAGTTCCTGCGATTTTAGAACCCTAGTCAGATGTCGATTGATCACACGTTCTGGCATGTTTCCTACGTACCTATAGAGGTCCGCGATACACTAACTATTCAAGAACGTGAGGACCTTCGCTGGTTTCAGGAGGAGTGCTATAATCACCTGCCTCCACGAGTCGGGAAGTCTTCAGCAACTAATTTTATTAAAAAGGGATAGGCGGACTTCTTTTGCGTTCGGCTTGAGGCACTGTAAATGCGGTATTGGATTCGATCCATATTTAGTGCAATGTTCTTGCCTTAGACAGTGCATAATCAAATGGTTCAAATGGCTCTGAGCACTACGGGACTTAACATCTATGGTCATCAGTCCCCTAGAACTTAGAACTACTTAAACCTAACTAACCTAAGGACATCACACAACACCCAGTCATCACGAGGCAGAGGAAATCCCTGACCCCGCCGGGAATCGAACCCGGGAACCCGGGCGCGGGAAGCGAGAACGCTACCGCACGACCGCGAGCTGCGAACTAGTGCATAATCGAGCTCCCTCGTTGAAAAGCGGCGATGGCAGTCCTCAGTGTTGTTTGAATGGAAATCCAACTACCTCTTTCCATTAATGCCGATGACAGCGGAAAGATGGATCCTGGTTTTTCGTCGCAGTAATCAAACTGAAATACTTCGCCCATCGCATGTGCGATGTGTTCAGCTGTAGACATCACTGCTTCTGTCCAGCTGTTAGTGATGCTTTGACACATTTTCCAGATATTTTGCTTGTGGGTTCTCGGACATCTGAAGAACTAGTGGAACCATTTCACGAGACCAGAAGCATTTCCCATGGTCTTTCCTTGCTGTCTTTGTCCTTCGTGGCTATACCATCGTGACCCGTAAAACCGCGAGGTTCGCAGCAGATGGCTCCATTTCAACCGTCGCAAGATATTTCCTGGCTGCGGGGCGATACTCATCCTTCCACCAGGGAACTTGTGGCCTCCGAAGTCGGCCTGAGGGCTTTATGGTAGGTGCATCAGTGGCATGGTGGACCAAACTGGTAAAGTGATCCACGCAGTACTAGACACTATCTCGGGGTTCAAAAACAGCCGGTTGTCTGTTCAGGGTCCAGTTTCTTTTTTTATTTCTGCTGAACATTCGTTGTGGCGACTGCGCTTCAGGTGGATCCAGATACGGAAGTGGTCACTTGAATGCAAGTCGTCGACGATTTCCCAGCAAGCAGCGTCTGCGATGGCGGGAGAGCAAGAAGCAACGTCTGCGGTAAATAAAGAACCCGCTGCAGTGCTAAAGTGTGTACTTCTATCACAATTAAAAAGACAAAACATTCCTGACGCAATAAGGCTTTCAACATCTCGACCCATGGGACAGGTTGATGCAGATCCCCAGAGCACATTATGTGGATTAACATATCCCACAAATAGGAACAGTAAGGGGAGTTGTGAAATCAAGTCAGATAGAGCGCCTCTATCCAAAATTTCTTTGGGTGGAAGATATACTGGGTGATCAAAAAGTCAGTATAAATTTGAAAACTTAATAAACCACGGAATAATGTAGATAGAGAGGTACAAATTGACACACATGTTTGGAATGACATGTGGTTTTATTAGAACAAAAAAAAAACAAAGTTCACAAAATGTCCGACAGATGGCGCTGGACAGCAAAACGTCAGTGACTGCGCATGACAATCGTGTATGAAAGGAGCTGTAATGAGAGAGAGAATCAGATGCGCCACCAGTCGCAGCATGTTAACGTTACCTGAAAAGGCGCTTTTAGTAAAGCTGTATTATCAGAATGGGGAATGTGGTAGTTCAGAGCTACGATCCTATCGCGAAGGGAAGGGGATTCGAACGGGTAAAGGTGCGTTGACAAATGCAGCTGTGGCGAGAATGATTTCGAAGTTCGAAGCCACGGGTTGTTTAGACGATAGACCCCGTAGTGGCCGACCGAGCACGAGGCGTAATGCTGCTGAGACAGTTCAGGAAGAAATTGAGACTGTAGCGGGTTCGTCTATGCACGGGGAAATCAGCGCTCTTGCAGTCGCACGTCGCACCGGCATTCCATACACTACTGTTTGGTTGGCACTTAGGTGTACCTTCCGATGCTATCCGTACAAAACCCATCGGCATCATGAACTGTTACTTGGCGATTTAGTGAAGCGGAGGGTATTTGCATGTGGGCGTTTCAAAAGATGGCGGAAGATGACGATTGCTTGAGTAACGTTTTGTGGGCCGACGAAGCTCATTTCACGCTCCGAGCGTCTGTCAACGCCCACAACTGCAGAATTTGGGCTACCGAAAATCCTAGAACTTTCTTGGAAACTCCATAGCACGACGAGAAAGTCACGGTATGGGTTGGATTTACCACATCTACCGTTATCGGGCCTTTTTACTTCGAGGAAATGCGTGATTCTGGTACCGTGACGGGTGAGAGGTACGCCGATATGTTACAGAATCGCATCATCCTCAGCCTGGCTGATAAACACCTGCTGGAACGTACGATGTTTATGCAGGATGGCGCTCCACCTCATATTGCTAGACGCGTGAAAGATCTCTTGCGGCCGGCCGGTGTGGCCGTGCGGTTCTAGGCGCTTCAGTCTGGAACCGCGTGACCGCTACAGTCGCAGGTTCGAATCCTGCATCGGGCGTGAATGTGTGTGATGTCCTTAGGGTAGTTAGGTTTAAGTAGTTCTAAGTTCTAGGGGACTGATGACCACAGTCCTCAGAGCCACTTGAACCATTTTTTGATCTCTTGCGCGCGTCGTTTGGTGATGATCGTGTGCTCAGCCGCCACTTTCGTCATGCTTGGCCTCCCAGGTCCCCAGACCTCAGGCCGTTCGATTATTGGCTTTGGGGTTACCTGAAATCGCAGGTGTATCTAGGGATGATGAAAGACAACATCCGACGCCAATGCCTCACCATAACTCCGGACATGCTTTACAGTGCTGTTCACAACATTATTCCTCGACTACAGCTATTGTTCAGGAATGATGGTGGACATATTGAGCATTTCCTGTAAAGAACATCATCTTTGCTTTGTCTTACTTTGTTATGCTAATTATTGCTATTCTGATCAGATGATCAGATGATCAGATTATCAGAGTAGCTCATCAGAAGATTATCTTGGGAATTTGTCATCTTATAGGGTAGGGTAAACATAGTCATGTGTAGGGACTGTGGTTGTTGTGAGCGGACGCAAGGAGAATTGGCCACTCTTCGGGGGCAGGTGGAGGCTTTGTCTGTTAGGCTCATCGAGCTCGAGGCGCAGGCGTCGGCTCGTAGTGGCGTTGGGGCAACTGTGGTGAGACCTATGCCTACTTCGGTGGCCTTGGAATCACATGGAACCCCTGATGTCGCTGCGTCTTCCGGCAGTGAGCATCTTACCGGTCAGCCATCACTCCAGGGTGAATGGCGGACAGTGGTGGGCTCTCGCGTGCCTGGCCGAAAGGCGAAGGTGGGATCTGGCCGCGTGGCAGCTGCCTTACCCCTTTCCAACAGGTACGGGGTGCTTCCTAGTGGTGATGACATCGTTTCCGAGCCACCACAGGATGCCTCGCCTGTTGGGCCAGTGGCCGATTCTCCGGCAAGGTCCCGACAGTCACAGAGGGCGGGCCTATTAGTTATAGGGAGCTCCAACGTTAGGCGGGTTATGGAGCCCCTCAGGAAAATAGCGGGTAGGTCGGGGAAGAATGCCAGTGTGCACTCGGTGTGCTTGCCGGGGGGTCTCGTCCGTAATGTGGAGGAGGCCCTTCCGGCAGCTATTGAACGCACTGGGTGTGACCGGCTGCAGATAGTAGCACATGTCGGAACGAATGACGCCTGCCGCTTGGGTTCTGAGGCCATCCTTGGTTCCTTCCGGCGGCTGGCTGATTTGGTGAAGACAACCAGCATCGCACGCGGAGTGCAAGCTGAGCTTAATATCTGCAGCATAGTGCCCAGAGTCGATCGCGGTCCTCTGGTTTGGAGCCGTGTGGAGGTCTAAACCAGAGGCTCAGACGACTCTGCGACTATAATGGTTGCAAATTCATCGACCTCCGTTATTGGGTGGAGAACTGTAGGGCCCCCCTAGACAGGTCAGGCGTGCACTACACACCGGAAGCAGCTACTAGGGTAGCAGAGTACGTGTGGCGTGCACACGGGGGTTTTTTAGGTTAGAGGGACCCCCCTTTGGGCGAAACGATAAAATACCTGACGGCTTACCAGAGAGGACATTATCATCGTTGATAAAGAACGTCCGTCCTCAGAGACCAAAAACAGGAAAAGTTAACGTAATATTGGTAAACTGCAGGAGTATCCAGGGCAAGGTTCCTGAATTAGTATCTCTTATTGAAGGAAATAGTGCGCATATAGTATTAGGAACGGAAAGTTGGTTAAAACCGGAAGTGAACAGTAACGAAATCCTAGACACAGAATGGAATATATACCGCAAGGATAGGATAAACGCCAATGGTGGAGGAGTATTTATAGCAGTAAAGAATTCAATAATATCCAGTGAAGTTATTACCGAATGCGAATGTGAAATAATCTGGGTTAAGCTAAGTATCAAAGGTGGGTCAGATATGATAGTCGGATGCTTCTATAGACCACCTGCATCAGCAACCGTAGTAGTTGAGCGCCTCAGAGAGAACCTGCAGAACGTCGTGAAGAAGTTTCGTGATCATACTATTGTAATAGGGGGAGACTTCAATCTACCAGGTATAGAATGGGATAGTCACACAATCAGAACTGGAGCCAGGGACAGAGACTCTTGTGACATTATCCTGACTGCCTTGTCCGAGAATTACTTCGAGCAGATAGTTAGAGAACCAACTCGTGAAGCTAACGTTTTAGACCTCATAGCAACAAATAGACCGGAACTTTTCGACTCCGTGAATGTAGAAGAGGGTATCAGTGATCATAAGTCAGTGGTTGCATCAATGACTACAAGTGTAATAAGAAATGCCAAGAAAGGAAGGAAAATATATTTGCTTAACAAGAGTGATAGGGCACAAATCGCAGAATATCTGAGTGACCACCATCAAACGTTCATTTCTGAGGAAGAGGATGTGGAACAAAAATGGAAAAAATTCAGAAACATCGTCCAGTACGCCTTAGATAAGTTCGTACCGACTAAGGTCCAAAGCGAGGGGAAAGATCCACCGTGGTATAACAATCATGTACGAAAGGTACTACGGAAACAAAGAAAGCTTCATCATAGGTTTAAGAGTAGTCGAATCATAGCTGATAAGGAAAAGCTGAACGAAGCGAAAAAGAGCGTAAAGAGAGCAATGAGAGAAGCATTCAACGAATTCGAACATAAAACATTGGCAAACAATCTAAACAACAACCCTAAAAAGTTTTGGTCATATGTAAAATCGGTAAGCGGATCTAAATCCCCTATTCAGTCACTCGTTGACCACGATGGCACCGAAACAGAGGACGACCGAAGAAAGGCCGAAATACTGAATTCAGTGTTCCGAAACTGTTTCACTGCGGAAAATCGTAACACGGTCCCTGACTTCAGCCGTCGCACGGACGCCAAAATGGAAAATATTGAAATAAACGATATCGGAATTGAAAAACAACTGCTATCACTTAGTAGCGGAAAAGCATCCGGACCAGACGAGATACCCTTAAGATTCTACAGTGATTATGCTAAAGAACTTGCCCCCTTTCTATCAGCAATTTATCGTAGATCGCTGGAAGAACGTAAAGTACCTAGCGACTGGAAGAAAGCGCAGGTCGTTCCCATTTTCAAGAAGGGTCATAAATCAGATGCGAATAATTATAGGCCTATTTCGCTTACGTCAATCTGTTGTAGAATAATGGAACATGTTTTGTGTTCTCGTATTATGACGTTCTTAGATAATACAAATCTCCTTCATCATAACCAACATGGATTCCGCAAACAGAGATCATGTGAAACTCAGCTCGCCCTATTTGCCCAAGAAATTCACAGTGCCGTAGACACTGGCGAGCAGATTGATGCCGTATTCCTGGACTTCAGGAAGGCATTTGATACGGTTCCGCACTTACGTTTAATGAAAAAAATACGAGCTTACGGAATATCGGACCAGGTTTGTGATTGGATTCAGGATTTCCTAGAAGAAAGAACACAACATGTCATTCTTAACGGTTCAAAATCTGCAGATGTAGAGGTAATTTCGGGAGTACCGCAAGGAAGCGTGATAGGACCTTTATTGTTTACAATATACATAAATGACTTAGTTGACAACATCGGTAGCTCCGTGAGGCTATTTGCAGATGACACGGTTGTCTACAAGAAAGTAGCAACATCAGAAGACTCGTACGTACTCCAGGAAGACCTGCAGAGGATTAATGCATGGTGCGACAGCTGGCAGCTTTCCCTAAACGTAGATAAATGTAATATAATGCGCATACATAGGGGCAGAAATCCATTCCAGTACGATTATGCCATAGGTGGTAAATCATTGGAAGCGGTAACGACCGTAAAATACTTAGGAGTTACTATCCGGAGCGATCTGAAGTGGAATGATCACATAAAACAAATAGTGGGAAAAGCAGGCGCCAGGTTGAGATTCATAGGAAGAATTCTAAGAAAATGTGACTCATCGACGAAAGAAGTAGCTTACAAAACGCTTGTTCGTCCGATTCTTGAGTATTGCTCATCAGTATGGGACCCTTACCAGGTTGGATTAATAGAAGAGATAGACATGATCCAGCGAAAAGCAGCGCGATTCGTCATGGGGACATTTAGTCAGCGCGAGAGCGTTACGGAGATGCTGAACAAGCTCCAGTGGCGGACACTTCAAGAAAGGCGTTACGCAATACGGAGAGGTTTATTATCGAAATTACGAGAGAGCACATTCCGGGAAGAGATGGGCAACATATTACTACCGCCCACATATATCTCGCGTAATGATCACAACGAAAAGATCCGAGAAATTAGAGCAAATACGGAGACTTACAAGCAGTCGTTCTTCCCACGCACAATTCGTGAATGGAACAGGGAAGGGGGGATCAGATAGTGGTACAATAAGTACCCTCCGCCACACACCGTAAGGTGGCTCGCGGAGTATAGATGTAGATGTAGATGTAGATGAAGCGCCATCAGTCGGACATTTTTTGAAATTTTGTATTTTTTTGGTTCTAATAAAACCCCATGTCATTCCAAGCATGCGTGTCAATTTTTACCTCTCTATCTACATTATTCCGTGATTTATTCAGTTTTCAAATTTATACTGACTTTTTGATCACCCGGTACATTAGAAAATGTAACTTTGCATGGAATGTGCAGTTTTCTAGCCAATGACTTAATAGCTGTTCTGAGAGGAACAGAAGTGCTATGTTAAGTTTCATTCACAAAAATGGTAACTCTGACGAACTAGCCCTAACCCCACCGAGGTCATCCTTTCGATGGAGGTTGTATTCCCTGAGCACAGGGCTTCGGTACGTATAAAATTTATTTTCTGTACACAGAGGCACAAGGTCTTCCCTTTGATAAAAATTTTATCTTCTCCATGTGTGCTTCGAACCTGTTCATGTTCCGTTGTGGCATGGGAGCCATTTACAAGTGAGGTTTATTCTTCTCCCTCCTCTTCTGCTTACAGCAGAAACCGCTTCAGAAGGGGGAGAAACCAGAGAACTTAGGACTGACATAAGCAGACCTCGATGTGCATCGCCGAGTCTTCGTCACCTGAGTGTTTATGTATCATATTGTTCGCTTGCTTCGATTCCTCTTTCTTGACGTTAGCTTCGCTTAGTCTTCTTCATCATAACTGAGGATACCGACTTAGGCCAAGGCAAACTGTTTTTCAGCAATTTCACTTCCAGTGCAATATCTACGGTGGGTGCCGAAACTTCTCTTCGCTTATTAGTGGAATTGGTTTGGTCATAGCAGCAGTTTCATCCAAAATTTTCCTTCCGCACATACATCTCTAAGAGCTTTTTTATGTTAGAATCGACTGTTGACGTCTATGTTGAAGCACTTACCTTTTGGCCGGCCGGAGTGGCCGAGCGGTTCTAGGCGCTACAGTCTGGAGCCGCGCGACAGCTACAGTCGCAGGTTCGAATCCTGCCTCGGGCATGGATGTGTGTGATGTCCTTAGGTTAGTTAGGTTTAAGTAGTTCTAAGTTCTAGGGGACTGATGACCTCAGAAGTTAAGTCCCATAGTGCTCAGAGCCATTTGAACCATTTTTTTTTAGCTTACCTTTTTATTTTCTCCACGAATGTGGCTGCAAAGGTTCTCTTTTTTCGATGGGTGTTTTTACTGCGTAAGAAACCACCATAACCGTTGGGCATGATTGCTTGAGAATTCATGGATGACATGGTGTTCCCACGAGCTGCTGCGGAAACAGGAGACTGCACAAGCAGTGTTGGGGATGATAGTTTGAGAATTCATGGATGACATGGTGTTCCCACGAGCTGCTGCGAAAACAAGAGACTACGCAAACAGTGCCTCATTTGCCTGGCTAAGGTGTATTCAAATGAGGCACGTCAGGGTTCTCCGAGGTTGCCCGCTAGCAACTATTCCACGTCACCAGCCATCCACCCCATCGGAACACTGGACTCCTTGACAATGGGGCTTTTTTATAGAGGTTTGCAATCAAACTTCGGGAATACACTTGTTTAGGTAAGATATTGAGGTAATTAACATTCGAGGTGACAGTTTAATGCAAGCGTAAGATAAGCCACTGCGAAGTGAAATGCTACTACATTAATAACCTTTGAAACCGCCACAATGTTGAATGCAAGCATGCAAAAGTTCCATTCATTGAGTTGTACAGTTGCGGGTTGACAGTTAGAGGGATGGAGTTCAATTCCCGTTGCACTTGGTTGATCAGTACAGGGATGGTTAATGCTGCTTGTGGATAACGCTGTAGTTGTCGTCCAATGACGTCTCATATACGATCGATTGCAAACATATTTGGTGATCGAGCTAACATGTCGATACTCTTTTGAGCATGTTTGGCTACAACAGCGTTATGTGGGTGAGCGTTATCCTCTTGGAAAACGACCCCTGCAATGTTGTTCACGAATGTCAGTACAGCAGGTCGAAACATCAGATTGACGTACAAATATGCAGTCAAGATACGTGGGATGACAACGAGAGTCTTCCTGCTGTCATACGAAATCGCACCCCAGGCTATAAGTCTACGATGTGTCCAGCACGCAGTGAGGTTGATTGCAGGCCCTCAGCTAGCCCTACCTCTAACCAACACACGGCCGTCACTGGCGCCGAGACAGAACCAGCTTTCATCAGGAAACACAATAGACATCCACCCTCCACTCCAGTGAGCTCTCGCTTGAGACAATTGAAGTCCCAAATAGCGATGGTTCGGGATCACCGGAATGACTGCTACTGGGCGTCTGGCTCAGAGCTATCCTTGAAGCAATCGATTCGTAACAGTTCGTGATACAGTACGATGCACCAAAGCCATACACCGAACACTATGGTCTCGGTGGTGCCACGTGGCCATCCAGAGCCGGTCTTCTTGCGACCGTCTATTGTCGTGACCATCGCTGCCATAAATCATGTACAATGGCTACATTCCTGCCTAGTCTTTATGCAATACTGCGAAAGGAATATCGAGCTTCTCGTAGTTCTATTACACGATCTCGTTTAAACTCAGTGAGGTGTTGATACTGGCGTCTTTGTTGCCTTAAGGGGGGACATTGACGAAAAACACACACTACTTCAAAAATGCACTAAATTCACAGTTCTGGAGATATGGCAATAAAATTTTGTACCACGATTTACATGAAAGTAACACATTTACATATAAAATCCTTTCATTTTATATATTCAACTTTTCTTTTGAATGATATTTGAACTTTTATTTTCAAAAAATAATGTATGTTCCTTTTTCTCACAAAGTATGCAAGAGATTTCTACAAAAATTTCTCTGTTTCATCTCTTTATACACTCCTGGAAATGGAAAAAAGAACACATTGACACCTGTGTGTCAGACCCACCATGCTTGCTCCGGACACTGCGAGAGGGCTGTACAAGCAATGATCACACGCACGGCACAGCGGACACACCAGGAACCGCGGTGTTGGCCGTCGAATGGCGCTAGCTGCGCAGCATTTGTGCACCGCCGCCGTCAGTGTCAGCCAGTTTGCCGTGGCATACGGAGCTCCATCGCAGTCTTTAACACTGGTAGCATGCCGCGACAGCGTGGACGTGAACCGTATGTGCAGTTGACGGACTTTGAGCGAGGGCGTATAGTGGGCATGCGGGAGGCCGGGTGGACGTACCGCCGAATTGCTCAACACGTGGCGCGTGAGGTCTCCACAGTACATCGATGTTGTCGCCAGTGGTCGGCGGAAGGTGCACGTGCCCGTCGACCTGGGACCGGACCGCAGCGACGCACGGATGCACGCCAAGACCGTAGGATCCTACGCAGTGCCGTAGGGGACCGCACCGCCACTTCCCAGCAAATTAGGGACACTGTTGCTCCTGGGGTATCGGCGAGGACCATTCGCAACCGTCTCCATGAAGCTGGGCTACAGTCCCGCACACCGTTAGTCCGTCTTCCGCTCACGCCCCAACATCGTGCAGCCCGCCTCCAGTGGTGTCGCGACAGGCGTGAATGGAGGGACGAATGGAGACGTGTCGTCTTCAGCGATGAGAGTCGCTTCTGCCTTGGTGCCAATGATGGTCGTATGCGTGTTTGGCGCCGTGCAGGTGAGCGCCACAATCAGGACTGCATACGACCGAGGCACACAGGGCCAACACCCGGCATCATGGTGTGGGGAGCGATCTCCTACACTGGCCGTACACCACTGGTGATCGTCGAGGGGACACTGAATAGTGCACGGTACATCCAAACCGTCATCGAACCCATCGTTCTACCATTCCTAGACCGGCAAGGGAACTTGCTGTTCCAACAGGACAATGCACGTCCGCATGTATCCCGTGCCACCCAACGTGCTCTAGAAGGTGTAAGTCAACTACCCTGGCCAGCAAGATCTCCGGATCTGTCCCCCATTGAGCATGTTTGGGACTGGATGAAGCGTCGTCTCACGCGGTCTGCACGTCCAGCACGAACGCTGGTCCAACTGAGGCGCCAGGTGGAAATGGCATGGCAAGCCGTTCCACAGGACTACATCCAGCATCTCTACGATCGTCTCCATGGGAGAATAGCAGCCTGCATTGCTGCGAAAGGTGGATATACACTGTACTAGTGCCGACATTGTGCATGCTCTGTTGCCTGTGTCTATGTGCCTGTGGTTCTGTCAGTGTGATCATGTGATGTATCTGACCCCAGGAATGTGTCAATAAAGTTTCCCCTTCCTGGGACAATGAATTCACGGTGTTCTTATTTCAATTTCCAGGAGTGTATGTTGTAAGCTTGTCTCATGAGGTTTTTAAAATAGGTCAAATACGAGAATTTTCATAATTTTCTAATTATAATTCCACAAGTACAAATTTAAATTCAAGCAAAATTCCAAGCACTTTGCCCCATACGTCAGCTTGCGATCAGAATTTCAAATCTTGCTCTTTCGACAACGTTTATTAGGTTTGCATAAATATGTGTACAAAATTTCATAATTCTAGCATTCATAGAATCTGAGGAAAAGGTACATAAACTTTAAAAAAATAAACTTTTCAGAAAACGCAATTTAAAGTTCAACCTAACTTTTTTCCTTGTGTCACTTCTTCAGAAGGCACGACATTTGTATTCTGGGTCGTCTTTCCCTTCAAGGCTTCTCTTCTGGTTTCTGTTGTCTGTCACCTTTCCTTTACCAGGTCTTCAACTGACTTTTCAGCTGCAGAGACACGCTGTAAATCAATTTTTCTCGGGATGGCTTGAGTAAAATTTCCTACCTTGAAGCCCATTCTTCCTAATACTTTCATCCTCCCGACGTTCCCATCATTAAATACAATAACTGCAACATAAGTTGCAATTCTGACAACTGTAGCAGATGAAAATGTATTTTTAGGGCATAGTTTCCATATGAGTGAATTTAGAGATTCATTTGGATTTTGGGTTTTGCCGTGAACACACTTTTTGAGAAGTGCATGATCGGCCAGAAACGTGTAAGTGGGCTTGACAAGATCCAGGTTACAATTTGGAAACCTCTCCTTGTGAATGTAGGGGCTGTTATCCCTCTGAATTTGTAGATATTTACACCAGCTAATGTGGATGCGTCACACTTTTAATTAATTTTCAGGCACTTCGGATGCGATTTCAACATTGAAACTTTGGGAACTTATTGTCCATGAGTTGTACTAACAAATAAAAAATAAATAGAAAATTGACATTTTTGGTCAATTTCATCAATTCTTAATTCTTAACTAACATCAGCTCACCACGTCCAATCTGAAAGATACACTCCTGGAAATGGAAAAAAGAACACATTGACACCGGTGTGTCAGACCCACCATACTTGCTCCGGACACTGCGAGAGGGCTGTACAAGCAATGATCACACGCACGGCACAGCGGACACACCAAGAACCGCGGTGTTGGCCGTCGAATGGCGCTAGCTGCGCAGCATTTGTGCACCGCCGCCGTCAGTGTCAGCCAGTTTGCCGTGGCATACGGAACTCCATCGCAGTCTTTAACACTGGTAGCATGCCGCGACAGCGTGGACGTGAACCGTATGTGCAGTTGACGGACTTTGAGCGAGGGCGTATAGTGGGCATGCGGGAGGCCGGGTGGACGTACCGCCGAATTGCTCAACACGTGGGGCGTGAGGTCTCCACAGTACATCGATGTTGTCGCCAGTGGTCGGCGGAAGGTGCACGTGCCCGTCGACCTGGGACCGGACCGCAGCGACGCACGGATGCACGCCAAGACCGTAGGATCCTACGCAGTGCCGTAGGGGACCGCACCGCCACTTCCCAGCAAATTAGGGACACTGTTGCTCCTGGGGTATCGGCGAGGACCATTCGCAACCGTCTCCATGAAGCTGGGCTACGGTCCCGCACACCGTTAGGCCGTCTTCCGCTCACGCCCCAACATCGTGCAGCCCGCCTCCAGTGGTGTCGCGACAGGCGTGAATGGAGGGACGAATGGAGACGTGTCGTCTTCAGCGATGAGAGTCGCTTCTGCCTTGGTGCCAATGATGGTCGTATGTGTGTTTGGCGCCGTGCAGGTGAGCGCCACAATCAGGACTGCATACGACCGAGGCACACAGGGCCAACACCCGGCATCATGGTGTGGGGAGCGATCTCCTACACTGGCCGTACACCACTGGTGATCGTCGAGGGGACACTGAATAGTGCACGGTACATCCAAACCGTCATCGAACCCATCGTTCTACCATTCTTAGACCGGCAAGGGAACTTGCTGTTCCAACAGGACAATGCACGTCCGCATGCATCCGGTGCCACCCAACGTGCTCTAGAAGGTGTAAGTCAACTACCCTGGCCAGCAAGATCTCCGGATCTGTCCCCCATTGAGCATGTTTGGGACTGGATGAAGCGTCGTCTCACGCGGTCTGCACGTCCAGCACGAACGCTGGTCCAACTGAGGCGCCAGGTGGAAATGGCATGGCAAGCCGTTCCACAGGACTACATCCAGCATCTCTACGATCGTCTCCATGGGAGAATAGCAGCCTGCATTGCTGCGAAAGGTGAATATACACTGTACTAGTGCCGACATTGTGCATGCTCTGTTGCCTGTGTCTATGTGCCTGTGGTTCTGTCAGTGTGATCATGTGATGTGTCTGACCCCAGGAATGTGTCAATAAAGTTTCCCCTTCCTGGGACAATGAATTCACGGTGTTCTTATTTCAATTTCCAGGAGTGTAGATAACGCTCACGAGCGATACAGCGTGTATTTAAGACAAAGCAGATTTGCATCATCATAGGGCACTACTAGCGCCACTCTTATGCGACTGGTTCGAAATATGAATAAACATGGTCTTTCAGACGTAGAAACATGGCTACCAACTTTCGTTTATGTCATATAGCTCGTTGGTGTCGCGATTTTTTTCTTTGTGTTAGTGTATAAGGTGCCATCAAAAGTTCCCGTTCGAAGGCCGTACAGTCCAGAATCGGTAAGTCAATCAGGCAAAATCGCTGTGAGCAATGAGGCAGTCATCCCAGCGACGCACGAGGTTGAAGGCACCAGTTTGATAAAACACCGTGTCTTGATGCACATCCCCGTCAGACTGGAATGGTCGACTCTTCAAGTCCTTCTTTAAGAGACAGAAGGCGTGGTGATCTCATGGGGAGAGGTCAGGACTGCAGGGTGGGTGCTTGAGTGTCTCCCACGTGAGTTGGCGTTACGACATTTGCGATATGGGGACATGCGTTAACATCAAGCACCGGCGCCCCCTAACGTCTCATTTCACAACGATGGTTTTCGACAGACACACAGGAAGCGGCTACACGGGTAGCGGGGGCTGTGTGGAAGGGACTGGGCGGTTTTTTAGGTTAGAGGGTCACAGAAAAACACAGAAAGGGCGACCGGCTAAAAGAGGGCAGGTAAAACACAGTAAGGTAGTTGCAGAAACGATCGGTATTGTAGTTGAAAATTGTCGTAGCTGTGTTGGGAAAGAACCAGGGCTCCAAGCCCTAATAGAAAGCATTGAAGATCAAATAGTTACAGGTACGGAAAGCTGGCTAAAGCCAGAAATAAATTCAGCCGAAATTTTTTTCAAACGACGTAACAGTGTTCAGAAACAGTAGATGAAATACAGTTGGTGATGGAGTATTTATTGATGTCACAAGTAGTTAACCTTGTAGTGAAACTGAAGTAGATACACTACTGGCCATTAAAATTGCTACACCAAGAAGAAATGCAGATCATAAACGGGTATTCATTAAACAAATATATTATACTAGAATTGACATGTGATTACATTTTCACGCAATTTGGGTGCACAGATCCTAAGAAATCAGTACCCAGAATAACTAACTCTGGCCATAATAACGGCCTCGATACGCCTGGCCATTGACTCAAACAGAGCTTGGATGGCGCGTACAGGTACAGCTGCCTATGCAGCTTCAACACAATACCACAGTTCATCAAGAGTGGTGACTGGCGTATTGTGACAAGCCAGTAGCTCGGCCACCATTGACCAGACGTTTTCAATTGGTGAGAGATCTGGAGAATGTGCTGGCCAGGGCAGCAGTCGAACGTTTTCTGTATCCAGAAAGGCTCGTACAGGACCTGCAACATGCAGTCGTGCATTATCCTGCTGAAATGTAGGGTTTCGCAGGGATCAAATGAAGGGTAGAGCCACGGGTCGTAACACATCTGAAATGTAACGTCCACTGTTCGAAGTGCCTTCAATGCGAACAAGAGGTGACCGAGACGTGTAACCAGTGGCACCCCATACCATCACGCCGGGTGAAACGCCAGTATGGCGATGACGAATACACGCTTCCAATGTGCGTTCACCGCGGTGTCGCCAAACACGGATGCGACCATCATGATGATGTAAACAGAACCTGGATTCATCCGAAAAAATGACGTTTGGCCATTAGTGTACCCAGGTTCGTCGGTGAGTACACCATCGCAGGCACTCCTGTCTGTGATGCAGCGTCAAGGGTAACCGCAGCCATGGTCTCCGAGCTGATAGTCCATGCTTCTGCAAACGTCGTCGAACTGTTCGTGCAGATGGTTGTTGTCTTGCAAACGTCCCCATACGTTGCCTCAGGGTTCGAGACTGGGCTGCACGAACCGTTACAGCCATGCGGATAAGATGCCTGTCTTCTCGGCTGCTAGTGATACGAGGCCGTTGGGATCCAGCACGGCATTCCGTATTACCCTCCTGAACCCACCGATTCCATATTCTGCTAAGTCATTGGATCTCAACCAACGCGAGCAGCAATGTCGCCATACGATAAACTGCAATCGCAATAGGCTACAATCCGACCTTTATCGAAGTCGGAAACGTGATGGTACGCATTTCTCCTCCTTACACGAGGCATCACAACAACGTTTCACCAGGCAACGACGGTCAACTGCTGTTTGTGTATGAGAAATCGGTTGGAAACTTCCCTCATGTCAGCACGTTGTAGGTGTCGCCACCGGCACCAACCTTGTGTGAATGCTCTGAAAAGCTAATCATCTGCATATCACATCATCTTCTTCCTGTCAGGTACATTTCGCGTCTGTAGCACGTCATCTTCGTGGTGTAGCAATTTTAATGGCCAGTAGTGTAGTTCCGGCGAAATAGTATGGGTAGAGGTTATACTTGACAATCGGGCTAAACTATTAATTGAATCTTTTTACCGACTTCCCTACTCAGAAGACATAGTTACTGAACAGTTCAAAGAAAACTTGAGTCTCATTTCAAATAGATACCCTACTCACACAATTATAGTCGGTGGTGGCTTAAATCTACCCACGATATGCTGGAAAAGTTACACGTATAAAGCCGGCGGCAGGCATAAAAGTCATCAGAAATTGTGCGTAATGCTTTCTCAGACAATTATTTTAAACAATTAGTTCATGAGCCCACTCAAATCGTAAATGGTTGCGAATGCATGCTTGACCTCTTAGCAACAAATAATCCTGCACAAATAGTGAGATCAAATGGTTCAAATGGCTCTGAGCACTATGGGACTCAACATCTTAGATCATAAGTCCCCTAGAACTTAGAACTAGTTAAACCTAACTAACCTAAGCACATCACACACACCCATGCCCGAGGCATGATTCGAACCTGCGACCGTAGCAGTCCCGCGGTTCCGGACTGCAGCGCCAGAACCGCTAGACCACCGCGGCCGGCAAATAGTGAGTATCATGACGGATACAGGGAGTAGTGACCACAAGGCTGCTGCTGCTAGGTCGAATATCGTAATATCCACAACCATCGAAAAGAAACGCAAAGTACATCTACTTAAAAAAGCTGATAAAAGTACTCTTAACGCCTTTTTAAGAGACAGTCTCCACTCCGATCTTATCATGTAAGCGTGGAAAAGATGTGGAATCGTTGCAAAGAGATAGTTTCAACGGCAAATAGAGAGATATATACCACATAAATTAATAAGTAATATTACTGATCCCCCATGGTACACAAAACGGGTCAGATCGCTGTTGCAGAAGCAAAGAAAAAAGCATACCAAACTTAAAAGAACGTAAAATCCCCAAGATTTGCGAAGTTTTGCAGAAGTTCTAAATATAGCGCGTACTTTAATGCGAGATGCTTTCAACAATTTTCACGAGACTCTCTCTCAGAATCTGGCAGAAACCCCAAAGAGATTCTGGTCGTATATAAAGCACACCAGTAGCAAGACGCAATCAGTAGCTTCATTGCGCGATAACAACGGTGAATTCAATGCCGTCAATGGCATCAAAGCAGAGTTATTAAATACGGTTTTCCGAAATTCCTTCACCAAAGAAGACGAAGTAAATATTCATGAATTCCAAGCAAGAACAACTGCCAAGATGAGAAACATAGAAGTAGATATCCTCGGTGTAACAAAGCAGCTTAAATCACTTAATAAAGACAAGGCCTCTGGTCCAGATTGTATACCAGTCAGGTTTCTTTCAGTTTATCCTGATACAACAGGTCCATATTTACCAGTTATATACAACCGCTTGCTCATAGAAAGATCCGTACCTAAAGGTTGGAAAATTGCTGAAGTCACACCAGGATCCAAAACTGGAAATAGGAGTAATCCGCTGAATTATAGGCCCGTACCACTAATGTACAGAGGTAAAATACAGGGAGCGAAAGGCTATTTACAATTTGTACAGAAACCAGATGGCAGTTATAAGAGTCGAGGGACATGAAAGGGAAGCAGTGGTTGGGAAGGGAGTGAGACAGGGTTGTAGCCTCTCCCCGATGTTATTCAATCTGTATATTGAGCAAGCTGTAAAGGAAACAAAAGAAAAATTCGGAGTAGGTATTAAAATCCATGGAGAAGAAATAAAAACTTTAAGGTTCGCCGATGACATTGTAATTCTGTCAGAGACAGCAAAGGACTTCGAAGAGCAGTTGAACGGAATGGACAGTGTCTTGAAGGAAGGATATAAGATGAACATCAACAAAAGCAAAACGAGGATAATGGAATGTAGTCGAATTAAGTCGGGCGTTGCTGAGGGAATTAGATTAGGAAATGAGGCACTTAAAGTAGTAAAGAAGTTTTGCTATTTGGGAAGCAAAGTAATTGATGATGGTCGAAGTAGAGAGGATATAAAATGTGGACTGGCAATGGCAAGGAAAGCGTTTCTGAAGAAGAGAAATTTGTTAACATCGAGTATAGATTTAAATGTCAGGAAGTCGTTTCTGAAAGTATTTGTATGGAGTGTAGCCATGTATGGAAGTGAAACATGGACGATAAATAGTTTGTACAAGAAGAGATTAGAAGCCTTTGAAATGTGGTACTACAGAAGAATGCTGAAGATTAGATGGGTAAATCACGTAACTATTGAGGAAGTATTGAATAGGATTGGGGAGAAGAGGCGTTTGTGGCACAACTTGACAAGAAGAAGGGATCGCTTGGTAGGACATGTTCTGAGGCATCAAGGGATCACCAATTTAGTATTGGAGGGCAGCGTGGAGGGTAAACATCGTAGAGGGAGACCAAGAGATGAATACGCTGAACAGATTCAGAAGGATGTAGGCTGCAGTACGTATTGGGAGATGAAGAAGCTTGCACAGGATAGAGTAGCATGGAGAGCTGCATCAAACCAGTCTCAGGACTGAAGACCACAACAACAACAACATCACTAACGTCGATTTGTAGCAGAGTTTTAGAACATATACTCTGTTCGAATATTATGAATTACCTCGAAGAAAGCCGGCCGCGGTGGTCTAGCGGTTCTAGGCGCTCAGTCCGGAACTGCGCGACTGCTACGGTCGCAGGTTCGAATCCTGCCTCGGGCATGGATGTGTATGATGTCCTTAGGTTAGTTAGGTTTAAGTAGTTCTAAGTTCTAGGGGACTGATGACCACAGATGTTAAGTCCCATAGTGCTCAGAGCCATTTTTTGAACCTCGAAGAAAACGATTTATTGACGCATAATCAGCACGGATTCAGAAAACATCGTTCTTGTGAAACACAACTAGCTTTTTATACTCATGAAGTAATGAGTGCTATCGACAGAGGATGTCAGACTGATTCCACATTTTTAGATTTCCAGAAGGCTTTTGACACCGTTCCTCACAAGCGTCTTCTAACCAAACTGCGTGCCTAGGAAATATCGCCTCAGTTTTGCGATTGGTTTCGTGATTTCCTATCAGATATATCACAGTTCGTAGTAATAGACGGAAGGTCATCGAGTGAAAGAGAAGTAATATCCGGTGTTCCCAATGCAAATGTTACAGGCCGTCTCTTCTTCCTGATTACATCTACATCTACATGGATACTCTGCAAATCACATTTAAGTGCCTGGCAGAGGGTTCATCGAACCACCTTCATAATTCTCTATTATTCCAATCTCGTACCTCGGGCGGAAAGAACGAACACCTATATCTTTCCGTACGAGCTCTAATTTTCCTTATTTTATCGTGTTAATTGGTTCTCCCTATGTAGGTCGGTGTCAACAAAATGTTTCGCATTCGGAGGAGAAAGTTGGTGATTGGAATTTCGTGAGAAGATTCCGTCACAACGAAAAACTCCTTTCCTTTAATGATGTCCAGCCCAAATCCTGTATCATTTCAGTGACACTCTCTCCCATATTTCGCGATAATACAAAACGTGCTGCCCTTCTTCGAACTTTTTCGATGTACTCCGTCAGTCCTATCTGGTAAGGATCCCACACCGCGAAGCAGTACTCTAAAAGATGACGGACAAGCGTAGTGTAGGCAGTCTCCTTAGTAGATCTGTTACATTTCCAAAGTGTCCCGCCAATAAAACGCAGTCTTTGTTTAGCCTTCCCCACCACATTTTCTATGTGTTCCTTCCAATTTAAGTTGTTCACAATTGCAGTTCCTCGGTATTTAGTTAAATTTACGGCCTTAAGATTTGACTGATTTATCGTGTAACTGAAGCTAACGAATTCTTTTTAGCACTCATGTGGATGACTTCACACTTTTCGTTATGTAGGGTCAACTGCCAATTTGTTGCACCATTCAAATTCTTTTTCTAAATCGTTTTGCAGTTTGTTTTGATACTCTGATGGCTTTATTAGTCGATAAACGACAGCGTCATCTGCAAACAACCAAAGACGGCTGCTCAGATTGTCTTCCAAATCGATTATATAGATAAGGAACAGCAAAGGACCTATAACACTACTTTGCGGAACGCCAGAAGAGGGAATCACGAATCCATTTCACATAACTGAGACGACATTCCATAAGCACGCAATTTCACTACAAGCCGCTTGTGTGGTATAGTGTTAAAAGCCTTCCGGAAATCTAGAAATACGGAATCGATCTGAAATCCCTTGTCAGTAATACTCAACCCTTCATGCGAATAAAGAGCTAGCTGTGTTTCACAAGAACGATGTTTTCTAAATCCATGTTGACTGTGTGTCAATAGACCGTTTCCTTCAAGGTAATTCATAGTGTTCGAAAACAATATATGCTCCAGAATCCTGTTGCATATTGACTTTAACCATATGGGCCTGTAATTTAGCGGATTACTCCTACTACCTTTCTTGAATATTGGTGTGACCTGTGCAACTTTCCAGTCTTTGGGTACGGATCTTTCGTCGAGCGAACGATTGTATATGATTGTTAAGTATGGAGCTAATGCATCAGCATACTCTTACAGGAACCTAATTAGTATACAGTCTGGACCAGAAGACTTGCTTTTATTAAGTGATTTAAGTTGCTTCACTACTGTGAGAATATTTACTTCTACGTTACTCATGTTGGCAGATGTTCTTGATTCGAATTCTGGAATATTTACTTCGTCTTCTTTGGTGAAGCCATTTCGGAAGTCTGTGTTTAGTAACTCTGCTCTGGCAGCACTGTCTTCGATAGTATAGCAGAGAAGACATTCATTGTTTCTTGCTGTTAACATACTTCACATACGACCAGAATCTCTTTGGATTTTCTGCCAGGTTTCGAGACAAAGGTTCGTTGTGGTAACTGTTATAAGCATCTCGCATTGAAGTCCGTACTAAATTTCGAACTTCTGTAAAAGATCGCCAATCTTGGGGATTTTGCGCCTGTTTAAATTTGACATGTTTGTTTCGTTGTTTCTGCAGCAGGGTTCTGACCCGTTTTGTGTACCAAGGTGGATCAGCTCCGTCGTTCGTTATTTTATTTGGTACAAATCTCTCAACTGCTGCCGATACTATTTCTTTGAATTCAAGGCACATCTGGTCTACACTTACATTATTAATTTGGAAGGAATAAAGATTGTCTCTCAGGAAGGTGACAGGTGTATTTTTATCTGCTTTTTTGAATAGGTATATTTTCGTTTATTTTTGGAGGATTTGGGGCCACGACAATCCTGTGTTGACTAATGCCTGTATCGGTTTTGATGCTCGTTATTAACGCAGGATTATTTGTTGCTAAGAGGTCAAGTGTGTTTTCACATATATTAACGACATAGGATACAATCTGAGTAGCCCTCTTAGATTGTTTGCAGATGATTTTGTCATTTACCGTCTTGTAAAGTGATCATATGACCAAATTGAAATGCTAAATGATTTAGATAAGATATCTGTATGGTGCGAAAAGTGGCCTGAATAAAGAAAAGTTTGGAGTTATTCACATGAGTACTAAAAGAAATCCGCTAATTTCCGATTACGCGACAAGTATGTCTGATGTATCAAGTTGTGTTTTCGTGCTCTATTCACGTCTTCTTTTACTTGAACGATCCGTTTCATTTTTTCATATTTTATTTTACTGAGAGTTCGTAGAATTCCTCAATGTGCCCAGTTAATCCGGTAGTTTCGCTCTTTTAATATGTCCATCGAATTTTAACCTAAGTTTTATTCATATGTGAGTAGTTACTTCTTCTGCATAATTTCGACCTAAAATCCCTGATTACTTTTCGTTACCTCTTCTGCATTTCTTCAATGTCTCCCTTTCTTTCTCGAATGAGTGTCTCAGCTCCATAACGACACTTCGCTTTCATCACTGTGTTCCAGTGTCTCCCGTTGATGTATTTTGGTATGCGTTTTTTCCTGTACATGTCTTTTGTAAAACTGAAGACTGTTTCCATTTTTTTACAACTAACCTTTTCCATGGCAATTTACTAAATGATTTCGCTTAAATATTGGAAACTGTGTCGACTCTCTCGATTTTCACAAGATAAAGATCGGTCATCATATTAGATTAAAATATCCATGCTGAACATGGTATAATACAGCTCATAAAGAAAAATCTACACGAAGAGAAAATACAATACAGAAAATTATGCAAATAAAGTTTTATCAGTGAGCTTTTGCAAGTGGTCTTATCATAATCAAAAATAGTTCAAATGGTCCTGAGCACTATGGGACTTAACTTCCGACGTCATTAGTCCCCTAGAACTTAGAACTACTTAAACCTAACGAACCTAAGGATATCACGCACATCTCTGCCCGAGGCAGGATTCGAACCTGTGACCGTAGCGGTCGCGATGCTCCATACTGTAGCGCCTAGAACCGCTCGGCCACTCCGGCCGGGTATAATAATCTTCGCAGATTCCACATCAATAGGCATTATCGTAACACAACCACAATGTCTACCGGAAAAAGACAGAAAAAAGTTAATTACAAATCATTGCCTCACTGTAAGATACTTGCAGTAAATTTGAGATTTCCTACGCGAAAATATTTACGTACTGGCACACGGGTTTTACATATATTGTTTTACAATGAACTCACTGCATACGACAGTCGTCTTGACAACGCTCTTTCGTGGAACGGGTGTGGCTAAACAAAACATGCATTGTGCATGGGTGTCGTTGGCGGTGGTGCTGCTGTCTCCAACACGTTGTCTCCTTTCTCAGTCAAGGCAGGGAGTGGTGTTGTGGCAAGATAGCTGGTGTTTAGGAGTGTCAGTATTGACGGTGATAGACAGAAGTTCGGACCTTTTCAATACATTTACGTATGGTAAGCATCGACGAGTGTGCTTGGACATCACTCGTGACGTTTGGGTTTGTCTCAGGAGGGAACATTAGTAGCAACACACGTGGACTGAGTGTATCAGCCTCAGGAAAGGGCAGTTTCCCTTACAAAAAAAAGAGTTCTATGACTACTACATGGATGTTGTGTGTGACGCACTAGTCTCAGTCTGACACGAAGACGAAAAAAGGGTGTTTATGCTGGTCATGCTCCATAGGAGAGCCAGCCACTTCTGTGGGAGGACTTGGGAACCTCGGGGAGGGGGGGGGGGGAAGGTTAATTGCAACCAAAATGTCATTCTCGCTCCCGTGCTTGTCTTGCTCCGGATTGCCGCCGCCGGTACGTAGCTCCAAGATCGAATCGCCTCCCTTGAGCCGTAGCCTCCGCGAACATCTCCATTGTTAGCCACCTGGCGAGGAAGGTACCCCTCGTCTTAAGCCCTCAGAGAGCAGGCCGCCCACCCCGGACCTGCTGGCGACACCTTCACCTACCCGGCCACCCTCGGGTCTCGGTGCTTCGCCACCCCGCAGAAGGCTTACTGTTTTCGCGAACCCGTCCGTGTCGGTCATCTGCACACTCCAAACACCTATCATCACCCACTCTATTCTAACAAAAGCGTTACAAATATATAAAGAAAACCTTATCTGAAACTTAATACATGACATGTAACAAAATTTAATTATTGCTTAGTTTTTACTTAAATCCCTAATGACAGGTGAATTTAAACATGTATTAGGATTTAGTGACGGAAGACATTAACTTTCTGACACTTCACTCCTTTTCTCTTTCGTCAGAGTTCAGCAGAAACACTCTTTGAGTGCATTAACGTCTATAATATAAATGACTGGGATAAAGAGTGGACCCTTATTCTATGACAGAGCACAACGGTGTTTAAGCTGTAAATAAATTGGTTCTTAATGCAAATTTTTTCACAGAAATACACGAATTTACACAGTTTACAACGTGACATTGTTAGGACAGTTGTCAAGATAACGCATCTCGTTCTGAGTAAGTAAAATAACTCTAAACACAACAGTATCAAATTTTAACTAGAAGTTTCTTTACAACATTATTCTTACTACTGCGTCATGAAGTTGGCCAGTAGTACTACGATAAATCATCCGATTCCGGTTCTATGTTCGGTACTATTTTAGATCACAATCAAGTCTATGGAGGATGGTTAGTTTTGTGACAAGCTGAGCATAAGAGTACCCAATGTTGCTTTAGTTTACAGTGGTCGCAAACTGGTGAACCAACAGGTTATGCCTCTGCTCGCAGTATTTACCTTAGCTGCGATGAGCTGTCGTCTGCATGGCTGCTCTCGTCCTCCGAAATTCCTATAAAAGCTAATCAAAACCTTTACTGATTTTATCAGCAGAAACTCTCCTATGTTTCTCGTGAGGCGAGGTAACATGAACTCATCCCTACTCTTGGAGCAGCGTGCATATTACAATGCCCTTTCAGTTCTCGTAAGAACAATTAACTAAGTGGCTGGTTCGTTTCTCTGCAGTTTGAGCTCAACGACACTACAGCTTATATCTAGCTGTTCTCGTAAGAACAATTAACTAAGTGGCTGGTTCGTTTCTCTGCAGTTGGAGCTACAGCTAATATCTAGCTGAATTTCAGCCGCAGTGAACGCAGTGTTCACACAAATTTCTCCTCTGTGTCGTACAGAGCGTTATGCCCCCTATTCCGCATTTAATACCAGTTCAGAGGAGAGTGTCCACCAAATTTTCGGTCTTGTCTTTCTCGTAGAAAAACTGTCCCCCACCTGGCTCCTTTCGTGCTCTAAGTCATGGCTTTTTCCGACCAATAGGAGCGTTACTCTTATTCTGTGAAAACTCTCTCTGCCAATCGAAAAGGCCCTACCATTAAACTGCGTCAAAATCTCGGCACTTTACTTCCTCCTAGTTCGTTTCCGCCAATCGGACATTTTGTGCCCGCCCCAGATGGCTAAAAGTTACATGCGTCCAGTATGAGTGTACCACGTGCTGTTCACGTGATCAGCTGCATCCCTGGTTTGTTCATATACATTTGGAAATTCCGAAACTCAATTTTCTAAAGCTTCTTTCTGTCCAGCTCCAGTGGCCTGCTACTTGCTGTTCTGCGTGAGTCACCTGGTGCCCATTCGTTGACTCTCACCGCGTGAAGCCCTCTAAGAGCTTTCTGTTGTACTGCCCATTCTGCGCTCTTCGTGCCTACTCATGCCTGCTTCCAAACAAAACGTTTACTCTAGCTGCTTGTTTCACCTCTTGCTCATGGACATGCAGTATATAGGATCGGAGTGTTAATACCATCGATTGAGTGTCACCCCTTTGCATTACATACTTATAGGCAAATCTGCTCATTTTCACCGAAGTAAGTCAGGTGTCATATTCACATTCCCATTACGATGTATAAAAACTCTCATGTAAAGTGCGAAATTGACCTTCATTTAATCTGCCAGCTTACAACTTTGCAACAGAATCATGACTTACAAATCATGAAAAAAATTAACTAAAAAGATGGTTCATAAGAAACATTGGCTTTTCCAGATGGTGAATATCAAACCTCATTAGAAATTTGAACATGATACTCTTAATCTAACAACTGAAAGCACACGGTCATTCACATCTTGTTAATGGTTAGTTTCGCAAACTGCTTCTTCACCCATCATACCTCAACGTCTAACATGAATACTAACTATAAATTAAAACAACATAATGAAACCATACGTCCATTACAGATGATCATGCGCTTTCATTGTTACCATGTAATGTACAGGATGATTATAATTAAAGTTAAATTTTCTAACCGCTGTAGAAATAACACCACTGGTCAGAATGATGTCAAATTGCAACTGAATGTTATTGGAGAAGGGGGAAAACGTATGGCAGAAGAAAAATAAATAGTTACAAAATGTAGCAATAGATGGCGTAGTAAACATCATAATTTAGTAGTGGTCGACTAGAAATGACGAATGAATCATACAACAATACCTAAGGTGTACGTTTGACGTTAAACAAACTGTACTACTCAGTGTACATGGGTGTACAGGTGTGGTACCGTTAGTTACGTTAGCCCATCCACCACGGCAAGATCATATCACATTGGATAGGAAAAATCAGTTTTTAATTGTCCTAAGACCAAAAACCGTATAAAAAGCATCACTCACATCGGTTTTGAATTGTCCTGAGGCAAAAAAACGCATAAAAAGCATCAGTCACATCGGTTTTTAAATGTCCTGAGGCCAAAAACTGCATAAAATTAATTATTAAATTCCGTGTGACTGGCACAAAACATGTTCAATATGCTGTTCACCGTTTTCTGCAACAAGTTGAAATCGAGAAACAGCATGTTCCACAACTGATCGAAATGTTTCCGGGGTCACGTTAAGAATGTGTTGGGCAATGCGAGCCTTCTTTCAGATAGCTCCACAGCCAGAAGTCACACCGATTAAGATCAGTTGATGGACGGCGAAGCTGTAGGGAAATGGTGGCTCATAATTCTAGCATTTCCGGGTGTGCGGATATGCGCCATCAAGCATAAAAATGACCCCATCCATACATGCACACTGTTGGAAAGTTGGAATGACGTGGTTGTGCAAAAGACACTCATAGCGCTTACCAGAGACGGTACAGGTAACAGGACCGGAAGCACGTGTCTCTTCGAAAAATTATGGCCCTATGATAAATGATCTTGTAGACCTGCACCAGACAGTGACGTTTTTAGGATGAAGTGGTACTGGTTGATTTGCGTGTGGATTTTCCGTTGTCCATATTCGACAACTCTGTGTATTGACATATACTGTCAGATGGAAATGGGCTTCATCTGTTCACAAAATCTTCCACGGATAATCATTGTCCACTTCCATGCGAGCAAGAAATTCTAAAGCAACGGTCTCTCTTGCTGGCAGGTCAACAGGAAGCAAATGGTTCAAATGTCTCTGAGCCACTATGGGACTTAACATCTGAGATCATCAGTCCCCTAGAACGTAGAACTACTTAAACCTAACTAACCTAAGGGCATCACACACATCCATGTTCGAGGCAGGATTCGAACCTGCGACCGTAGCGGTCGTGCGAGTCCGGATTGAAGCCCCTAGAACCGCTTGGCCACCGTTGCCGGCAACAGCAAGCAACTCGTGCACATGGGTAATTCTGAATGGATACAAAGAAGGATGTTTCGTAGGATTTTATGCACCGTGCTCACGGGTATGTCCAATGTTTGGGCAATTCTCCGTGCACTACATATTTGCACACCACCACTCGTCTCCTCCTGCATTGATGTGGCCACTGCTTCCACTGACGTCGAACCAATTCGTTTCCTCCCTCTACCAGGTTGCACACCAAAAGTACCCGTCTTTCGAATTTCCGAATCACATTCTCCAGTCCCATGGCAGTTGCACATTGCTGCAAAATGCTTTTTTTCAAACCCTTCAGTGTCCAGAACTTCTGCAGAGCGACGTGTGCACAGTCATCATTCTTCTAATACAGGTTTACAAGCAAAGCGCGATCCTGCATTGAGACAGTCAAGGCGAACGTCGCAGACGCGAAAGGAGGAAAAGCCGTGTACCCGCTATGTTTACACCAACTTTAATGGGTCGTGCGCATGATAGGTGTTTTCATTTACGTATTCTGACACATACATTGCCATCTATTGATCAATTTTCACACTATTGTTTTGGGCCCTGGTTCGAGTCCCGGCTGGGACGGAGATTTTCTCCGCTCAGGGACTGGTTGTTGTGTTGCCTAATCATCATTTCATTCCCATCGACGCGCAAGTCATCGAAGTGGCGTCAATCCGAAAGGCTTGCACCCGGAGAACGGTCTACCCGACGGGAGCCCCTAGGCACACAACGACAACAGCCCTTTAAATGGCTTTGACACATTACAGTCTCTCTGAGTCGTTTTCCTTTAGAGCCCTTTATTCTCGTGCACGTCATTGACATTAGCCTCTTCAAATACACGGTTTCTTTTTATCGTCGTCCCTTTTATCTTTTCTTCACTCGCACCATATTACGATGCTGTGGCTCATGATCGACATCACGACTGAGTTGCTTAACTTCTCGATGTTCCTGTAACATATTGAAAACAAGATAGAATTTCTTCGATGTGACGTCACATGTCCTGGACGCGCCAATATTTCATAAAGTTTTAGATTTGAGATGCCTAGTTTAAGATTATTGGTGTTAAAATTTGCTGTAAAAGTAACTTATTAGTGAATTTTCTTTCATCTCAATCTTTCTTTTTGTGTTATTGATTCGAGTGCTTTTTTATTTGTGAGTGTGCTTACTTCGTTCATCGAAGTCTCAGCAGCGTGTTTACATTTCGCAGCGTGCGGTTGCAGCTGTAGCCGTTCTTAAGTTCTGGCAAAGTTGTTTGGGCACTGTTATTCGGTTATTGAATTTAGTAGTTTTCAACAGTTTCTCGTGCTGTTCCTGGTGAAATAACGGTTTAATAGACTTTTGGAAACTTTCACCCACTGTGTTTTATAGTTTTTTGTGCGGTTAAGTCATTTATTAAATTTATTACGATAGTTTTCAGCTGACGTTTCTTATTGTTTGTAGTGAAATATTTCAGTGAAACTTTCGTTCACTGAGTTTAATTTAGTTGAGTGTTACGATGGTCGCTTGAATTCCTGGTTTTAGATAACAAATTGTGTGAAGTTTTTGTAGTACTGGTATTAGATGTGGCTTAGTAGTCCTAATAAAAATAGTTGCTTTCTTAGTAGAGAGCGAAATTCGAGATCACTATTGTTAGTTCTTTAAATAGTTCTACTGTCGTAGCTGAACTTGGCTAAAATTCCTGGTTTTAGATAACAAATTGTGTGAAGTTTTTGTAATACTGGTGTTAGATGTGGCTTAGTAGTTCTAATAAAAATAGTTGCTTTCTTAGTAGAGAGCGAAATTCGAGATCACTATTGTTAGTTCTTTAAATAGTTCTACTGTCGTAAATGAACTTGGCTAACGTAGACGTTTAGTTTTTTCAGTAACTGTTAATATTTTACGATGAGTGAGAAGTGTGGGCTTTGCCGTAGTTTTGTGAGTAGTGAGCAACGGTTTGAGATTTGTTCAATTTTTTTTTTTATCTGGGGAATGCAGTGGGGAAGCAGTGGGCATTCTAGCGAGATCCTCTCCCGGAAATTCAGAACTTGCAGCAGAAATAAGTTGATAGAAGAGCAGGAGCGTAAGGTCTGTGCCCTTCAGGTGCAGTTACAAAACTCAAAGGAGGAACTAGATAGGTTGAGGAGAGTGAAGGGTGCTGGGATTGGAACTGGCAGTTGGTAAGAAGGCAACTATGGGGTGGAGACATTCAGACAGTTGTATTTTGCGTATAACCAATAGATATGACCAACTCTCAGAGTTAAGTGGAGAGGAGCCTCTTGTAGCTGTAGGTGTAGGTAACATGCAGCAGTCTTCAGCAGTTCCGGCCGCGGTGGTCTAGCGGCTCTGGCGCTGCAGTCCGGAACCGCGGGACTGCTACGGTCGCAGGTTCGAATCCTGCCTCGGGCATGGGTGTGTGTGATGTCCTTAGGTTAGTTAGGTTTCAGTAGTTCTAAGTTCTAGGGGACTTACGACCTAAGATGTTGAGTCCCATAGTGCTCAGAGCCATTTGAACCATTTGAATCTTCAGCAGTTAGGGAGCCTAAGTTAGTTGCAAATTCTTACAGAAAGAAGAAGGTTCTGCTGCTAGGTAGTTGGTAGTTCGCACGGCAGAGGTATAGGCCGGCAGTTGCAGGAAGTGTTGCGAGTATTGTGAAGCCTAGTGCAGGATTGGATCAGGTGACTGTTAACATAGGGCCGTTCTGTAGGAATTTTACGAAAGAGGATAAGGCACTGGTTGTGTATGGAGCTGGGAATAGCCTTGATAGAGACGGGGGTTATGATGTAGGTGGTGACCTGGTAAAAATAGCTACTCAAACCGGTGCCACTAATGTGCACTTCGTGCAGCTGTTTCAGCGTCATGATCGGCGTCATCTTGATGCTGCTGCTGTTAGGGGTTGGAGAAGGCGCTGATGGCGGAGGGCATGGCTCACATTGCAGTGGTGCCAGTTGAGTCGATCATTAGATCGTGTTTCACTAGGTATGGCCTGCAACTCAATAGGTATGGTAAGGGGAGGCTGGCAATGCTTATGGGTGACAGTTTTCATTCATCGGAAAATTCCTGTACTACTTGGCGTTAGAGCTGCACCTTCTTTAGATTGAAATCAGTTGATAGGTGTACCTGCTTACAGGAAGACCCTCTAACAAAGGGATCACTTTCAGAGGAGGTCAGGTATCCAAGTACAGAAGGAATTAGCATATTCCATCAAAATGTAAGAGGTATTAGAGATAAAGTTAGTGAACTGCTTATAGATGTTCACTCTGAATTTATTGATATATCGGAGCATCACTTAATTTGACAATCCAAAGGCTATCTTCACCAGGATACAGATTCGCTAGGTGTTGTTCAAGGAGTTCTTTGCGGAATGGGGGAGTGGCCATGCATGTAAAAAACAGTATTCCATTTGAGTCTGTTGACGTATTACAGTACTGCACTGAACAGGCATTTGAGTGTTGTGCAGGGGCAGTTGAATTTAGTGAAACTAAACTTCTAATTGTTTTTACATATATGTGCCTTAACTCTGACATCACAGCATTCCTTCTCAAGCTAGAGAGGGTTCTTGGTTCACTTTGTAGGAAGTACTAAAAATTAGTTATATGTGGTGACTTCAATATTAGTTTTGTATGTGATTGTGCAAGAAAAAGAATGTTGGATCTCCTAAATTCGTATGATGTGACGCAGATTGTGTTTTTCCAACAAGGATGCAGGGGAACAGTAGCACAGCCAGAGACAATATTTTTATTCATTCTTTATTACTAGATGGGCATTCTGTTAGTAAAAGAGTGAATTTCAGACCATGATGCACAAATTTTAACCCTAAAAGGCTTCTGTTTTCAAACAAATGTCACATATAATTACAAACTATGTAGGAAAGTTAATCCAACGGAAATAGAGAGATTTTAAATCTTGTCTAGGAACAAGAGTGGCAGAATGTTTATAGTGCCGATAACATAGATGACAAATATAATGCTTTCCTTAACACATTTCACATGCTTTTTGAGAACTGATTTCCATTAGAACGTCCTAAACGGTGTACTAGCAGTAAAAGGCACTCTGGGTGGCTGATTAGTGGAATAAGGATATAATGTAGAGCAAAACGGGAATTATAGAAAAATGTAAGAAGTAGTCCCAATAGAGCTGCAGTAGCCCATTACAAACAGCATTGTAAGGTACATATAATGTTATTAGGAAAGCAAAGAGTGTGTTGTACGCAAATAGAACAGCTAATTCACAGGATAAAATTAAAACCATATGGTCAGTCATGTAGGAAATGAGTGGTCAGCAGCATAAGGTCGACGATATAAAGTCAGTTCGTAGTAAAAACATTTCTGTTACTGATAAATCAGATATATGTACAGTATTTAACAATCATTTTCTGAGCATTTCTGGTAAATTAAATATAAATTTAGTGTCTACAGGGAATCTTGGCAAATACCTCTCGGATATTGATGTCTGCAATACTCCTCTGTAATACAGACAAGGGAAGATTGAGTCAATAATTAAATAAAAGAAAACTAAGACCTCTATGGGTATGATGGACTGTCTATCAGAATATTAAAGTACTGTGCTGCATACGTTAGCCCTGTACTTTGTAATTTTTCCTTTAGGAATGGTCAGTTTCCCGAACGATTAAAGAACTCAGTAGTAAAGCCGCTTTATTAAAAGGGAGAAAGAGAGAACTTAGACAGTTTTAGACCTATTTCTATGCCATCAGTGTTTGCTAACGTTATTAAAAAGGCTTTGTGTGTAAGGATAATTGATCATTTTATTTCAGATAATTTGCTGTCAAATGTACAGTTCAACTTTAGAAGTGGTTTAACAACTTAAACTGCTATATTCTCTTTTCTGTGTGAGATACTGGATGGGTTTCGAAAGCTAGGCATATTCTTTGTTTTAACTAAGACGTTTGATTGTGTTGATCAGGAAATATTGCTCTAGAAGCTGGATCATTACGGAATACGGGAAGTAGCTCACAACTGGTTCACTCTTAATTTAGCAACAGACAGCAAAAGATCATTATTTGCAGTGTTGAGAATAGCTGTGACGTGGGGTCTGAGTGGATTACACTCAAGTGGGGGGTGCCCACAAATCTTTGCTGGGGCCAGTCCTGTTCCACATTTACACTCCTGGAAATGGAAAAAAGAACATATTGACACCGGTGTGTCAGACCCACCATACTTGCTCCGGACACTGCGAGAGGGCTGTACAAGCAATGATCACACGCACGGCACAGCGGACACACCAGGAACCGCGGTGTTGGCCGTCGAATGGCGCTAGCTGCGCAGCATTTGTGCATCGCCGCCGTCAGTGTCAGCCAGTTTGCCGTGGCATACGGAGCTCCATCGCAGTCTTTAACACTGGTAGCATGCCGCGACAGCGTGGACGTGAACCGTATGTGCAGTTGACGGACTTTGAGCGAGGGCGTATAGTGGGCATGCGGGAGGCCGGGTGGACGTACCACCAAATTGCTCAACACGTGGGGCGTGAGGTCTCCACAGTACATCGATGTTGTCGCCAGTGGTCGGCGGAAGGTGCACGTGCCCGTCGACCTGGGACCGGACCGCAGCGACGCACGGATGCACGCCAAGACCGTAGGATCCTACGCAGTGCCGTAGGGGACCGCACCGCCACTTCCCAGCAAATTAGGGACACTGTTGCTCCTGGGGTATCGGCGAGGACCATTCGCAACCGTCTCCATGAAGCTGGGCTACGGTCCCGCACACCGTTAGTCCGTCTTCCGCTCACGCCCCAACATCGTGCAGCCCGCCTCCAGTGGTGTCGCGACAGGCGTGAATGGAGGGACGAATGGAGACGTGTCGTCTTCAGCGATGAGAGTCGCTTCTGCCTTGGTGCCAATGATGGTCGTATGCGTGTTTGGCGCCGTGCAGGTGAGCGCCACAATCAGGACTGCATACGACCGAGGCACACAGGGCCAACACCCGGCATCATGGTGTGGGGAGCGATCTCCTACACTGGCCGTACACCACTGGTGATCGTCGAGGGGACACTGAATAGTGCACGGTACATCCAAACCGTCATCGAACCCATCGTTCTACCATTCCTAGACCGGCAAGGGAACGTGCTGTTCCAACAGGACAATGCACGTCCGCATGTATCCCGTGCCACCCAACGTGCTCTAGAAGGTGTAAGTCAACTACCCTGGCCAGCAAGATCTCCGGATCTGTCCCCCATTGAGCATGTTTGGGACTGGATGAAGCGTCGTCTCACGCGGTCTGCACGTCCAGCACGAACGCTGGTCCAACTGAGGCGCCAGGTGGAAATGGCATGGCAAGCCGTTCCACAGGACTACATCCAGCATCTCTACGATCGTCTCCATGGGAGAATAGCAGCCTGCATTGCTGCGAAAGGTGGATATACACTGTACTAGTGCCGACATTGTGCATGCTCTGTTGCCTGTGTCTATGTGCCTGTGGTTCTGTCAGTGTGATCATGTGATGTATCTGACCCCAGGAATGTGTCAATAAAGTTTCCCCTTCCTGGGACAATGAATTCACGGTGTTCTTATTTCAATTTCCAGGAGTGTATATAAATGTCATGCCCTCTAGTATTACAACTGATTCAAAAATATTTCTGTTTGCTGATGGCAGTAGCTTGGTAGTAAAGGATGTTGTGTGCAACACTGGCACTGTTTTAAATAGTGCAGTTCATGACGTAAGTCATCAGCTTGTAGAAAATTAGTTAAGGCTATATCACAGTAACTCAGTTTTCACTATTCAACAAAATCAGACGTTTTTATTTCACAGAATGGGCATATATTAGTGAAACTGAACGGTTCAAATGTCTAAGTGTTCATATAGGTAGTAAACTGTCGTGAAAAGCCCACATTCAGGATCTTGTTCAAAGACTGAATGTTGCCTTTTTTACTATTCGAACGGTATCAGAAGTAAGTGATAGTTCGACACGACAAGTAAACCACTTTGCTTATTTTCATTCGCTTGTGATGTATGGTATTATATTTTAGGGTAACTCTTCGCAATCTGTAAGGATATTTTTGGCTCAGAAACGGGCGGTTCTGGTAATAAGTGGTGTAAGTTCACGACTCCCTTGTCGACCCCCATTCATTAGTCTGCGTATTCTGACATTGGCCTCCCAATACATACATATTCTTTGCTGTCGTTTCTTGTTGAAAATATCAGCTTATTCCCAAGAACTGCTGTTTTCACTCAGTTAATACTAGGCAGAAATCAGGTCTGTATTTGTATCGCACTTCCTTGAGTATCTACATCTACATCTACGTCCATACTCCGCAAGCCACCTGACGGTGTGTGGCGGAGGGTACCTTCAGTACCTCTATCGGTTCTCCCTTCTATTCCAGTCTCGTATTGTTCGTGGAAAGAAGGATTGTCGGTATGCCTCTGTGTGGGCTCTAATCTCTCTGATTTTATCCTCATGGTCTCTTCGCGAGATATACGTAGGAGGGAGCAATATACTGCTTGACTCTTCGGTGAAGGTATGTTCTCGAAACTTCAATAAAAGCCCGAACCGAGCTACTGAGCGTCTCTCCTGCAGAGTCTTCCACTGGAGTTTATCTATCATGTCCGTAACGCTTTCGCGATTACTAAATGATCCTGTAACGAAGCGCGCTGCTCTCCGTTGGATCTTCTCTATGTCTTGTATCAACCCTATCTGGTACGGATCCCACACTGCTGAGCAGTATTCAAGCAGTGGGCGAACAAGCGTACTGTAACCTACTTCCTTTGTTTTCGGATTGCATTTCCTTAGGATTCTTCCAATGAATCACAGTCTGGCATCTGCTTTACCGACGATCAACATTATATGATCATTCCATTTTAAATCACTCCTAATGCGTACTCCCAGATAATTTATGGTACTAACTGCTTCCAGTTGCTGACCTGCTATTTTGTAGCTAGATGATAAAGGATCTATCTTTCTGTATATTCGCAGCACATTACACTTGTCTACATTGAGATTCAATTGCCATTCCCTGCACCATGCGTCAATTCGCTGCAGATCCTCCTGCATTTCAATACAATTTTCCATTGTTACAACCTCTCGGTACACCACAGCATCATCTGCAAAAAGCCTCAGTGAACTTCCGATGTCATCCACCAGGTCATTTATGTATATTGTGAATAGCAACGGTCCTATGACACTCCCCTGCGGCACACCTGAAATCACTCTTACTTCGGAAGACTTCTCTCCATTGAGAGTAACATGCTGCGTCCTGTTATCTAGGAACTCCTCAATCCAATCACACAATTGGTCTGATAGTCCATATGCTCTTACTTTGTTCATTAAACGACTGTGGGGAACCGTATCGAACGCCTTGCGGAAGTCAAGAAACACGGCATCTACCTGTGAACCCGTGTCTATGGCCCTCTGAGTCTCGTGGACGAATAGCGCGAGCTGGGTTTCACATGACCGTCTTTTTCGAAACCCATGCTGATTCCTACAGAGTAGATTTCTAGTCTCCAGAAAAGTCATTATACTCGAACACAATACGTGTTCCAAAATTCTGCAACTGATCGACGTTAGAGATATAGGTCTATAGTTCTGCACATCTGTTCGACGTCCCTTCTTGAAAACGGGGATGACCTGTGCCCTTTCCCAATCCTTTGGAACGCTACGCTCTTCTAGAGACCTACGGTACACCGCTGCAAGAAGGGGGGCAACTTCCTTCGCGTACTCTGTGTAAAATTGAACTGGTATCCCATCAGGTCCAGAGGCCTTTCCTCTTTTGAGCGATTTTAATTGTTTCTCTATCCCTCTGTCGTCTATTTCGATATCTACCATTTTGTCATCTGTGCGACAATCTAGAGAAGGAACTACAGTGCAATCTTCCTCTGTGAAACAACTTTGGAAAAAGACATTTAGTATTTCGGCCTTTAGTCTGTCATCCTCTGTTTCAGTACCATTTTGGTCACAGAGTGTCTGGACATTTTGTTTTGATCCACCTACCGCTTTGACATAAGACCAAAATTTCTTAGGATTTTCTGCCAAGTCAGTACATAGAACTTTACTTTCGAATTCATTGAACGCCTCTCGCATAGCCCTCCTCACACTACATTTCGCTTCGCGTAATTTTTGTTTGTCTGCAAGGCTTTGGCTATGTTTATGTTTGCTGTGAAGTTCCCTTTGCTTCCGCAGCAGTTTTCTAACTCGGTTGTTGTACCACGGTGGCTGTTTTCCATCTCTTACGATCTTGCTTGGCACATACTCATCTAACGCATAATGTACGACGGTTTTGAACTTTGTCCACTGATCCTCAACACTATCTGTACTTGAGACAAAACTTTTGTGTTGAGCCAACAGGTACTCTGAAATCTGCTTTTTGTCACTTTTTCTAAACAGAAAAATCTTCCTACCCTTTTTAATATTCCTATTTACGGCTGAAATCATCGATGCCGTAACCGCTTTATGATCGCTGATTCCCTGTTCTGCGTTAACTTTTTCAAATAGTTCGGGTCTGTTTGTCACCAGAAGGTCTAATATGTTATCCCCACTAGTCGGTTCTCTGTTTAACTGCTCAAGGTAGTTTTCAGATAAAGCACTTAAAAAAATTTCACAGGATTCTTTGTCCCTGCCACCCGTTATGAACGTTTGAGTCTCCCAGTCTATATCTGGCAAATTAAAATCTCCACCCAGAACTATAACATGGTGGGGAAATCTACTCGAAATAAATTCCAAATTATCCTTCAGGTGCTCAGCCACAACAGCTGTTGAGCCAGGGGGCCTATAGAGACATCCAATTACCATGTCTGAGCCTGCTTTAACCGTGACCTTCACCCAAATCATTTCACATTTCGGATCTCCGTCAATTTCCTTCGATACTATTGCACTTCTTATCGCTATAAACACGCCTCCCCCTTCACTGTTCAGCCTGTCTCTACGGTATACATTCCAATCTGAGTTTAGGATTTCATTACTGTTTACGTCTGGTTTCAGCCAACTTTCTGTCCCTAGTACTATATGGGCATTGTGACCGTTTATTAATGAGAGCAGTTCTGGGACCTTTCTATAGACGCTCCTGCAGTTTACTATTAGCACATTAATATTGTTATTCCCTGTTGCATTTTGCCTACTCCTATCTTGCCGGGTCTCAGGAGGAGTCTTGTCGGGCCTAGGGAGGGGATTCTCTAACCTAAAAAACCCCTATGTGCACTCCACACGTACTCCGCTACCCTTGTAGCCGCTTCCGGCGTGTAGTGCACGCCTGACCTATTCAGGGGGACCTTACATTTCTCCACCCGATAGCGGAGGTCGAGAAATTTGCACCCCAGATCTCCGCAGAATCGTCTGAGTCTCTGGTTTAAGCCTTCCACTCGGCTCCAAACCAGAGGACCGCGATCGGTTCTGGGAACGATACTACAAATAGTTAGCTCTGATTTCACCCCGCGAGCGAGGCTTTCCGCCTTCACCAATTCCGCCAACCGCCTGTACGAACTGAGGATGACCTCTGAACCCAGACGGCAGGAGTCATTGGTGCCGACATGAGCAACAATTTGCAGTCGGGTGCACCCAGTGCTCTCTATCGCTGCCGGTAGGGCCTCCTCCACATCTCGGATGAGGGCCCCCGGCAAGCAGACAGAGTGAACACTGGCCTTCTTCCCCGACCTTCCCGCTATTTCCCTAAGGGGCTCCATCACCCGCCTAACGTTGGAGCTCCCAATAACTAATAAACCCCTCCCCCCGTGTGCCTGCTCGGACCTTGCTGAAGGAGCAGCCACATGTCCACTCACAGGCAGAGCGGGCGATGCCACACGGCCAGCCTCCACATTGACCCTCCGCCTCGTGCGCCGCGAACGCCGCTGAACCCGCCACTCCCCTTGGGGAGAGGGTGGCCCAACCGCGCCCGGTACCGGCGAAGATGTCTCGACAGCAGGGACAGTGTGTGAAGCATGTAACACCTGGGGTGTACCCTGCGACGCACCAGACTCCCCACTGCCGCTACACTCCGAGGCAGCAGCCTGAAGACGGCTGACCGCGGCCATCAACACGCTCAGCTGTTCGCGAACAGTGGCCAGCTCCTCCTGCGTCCGTACACAGCAGTCACACATCCTATCCATCCTAAGGAATCAATTTACTGAAGAGAGTTGTTCAACCTTTAACTAGACTGCTAATTCACTAAAGGCGGCTGTTTATTCACTAAACTGGGGTTGCTAGCCACTTCTTGTAGAAAACAATGAAAATTGCACTACCTGTCTCTGGACTGTATTGAAAACAAACACTAGCACTACTGGCACTATGGTTGACTAAAGGGACTCTCTCTGACTATATTCAAAACAAACACGAAATCTATGGAACACTATTAATAGCACCAGACAATTAAAGCTTCCTAAAAGCCAATACACACGGAAGAAGTGACAAGTAAGAAAAATACAGTTAATACTTAACTTAAGGTAGCTCGCTGCACAGCAGACGTGAAGCAGACGGCAGTTACGACGACACTGACACTGACTATGGCTGACTAAAGGGACTCTCTCTGACTGTATTCAAAACAAACACGAAATCTATGGAACACTATTAATGCACCAGACAATTAAAGCTTCCTAAAAGCAAATACACACGGAAGAAGAAGTGACAAGTAAGAAAAATACAGTTAATACTTAAATTAAGGTAGCTCGCTGCACAGCAGACGTGAAGCAGACGGCAGTTACGACGAAAGAAAGGCGTGCAGTATACGGCTGCATCCATTTTCAATAAGCTACCACAAGAATTCAAAAATCTTAGCAGTAAACCACGCGCTTTCAAATCGAAACTGAAGAGCTTTCTCATGGGTCGCTTCTTCTATTCTGTCGAAGAATTCCTTGAAATATTAAGCTTATTCCTGTGTTATATTGTTGATTGCGTTTACGTAAACTTATGTCTTGTCTTCCTTTGGGTTCATAAACATTTTATTTTATCTGTTATTACTTTTATGTTTAATATCATGTACTGACACTTTCCATGAACTTGGAGGAGTTTGGTCCTATGGAAATACAAGTGTAAAATAAAAAAAAAATTATACACGACGTGCCTTGTCATTAATACACTCATGCTACAGTTGGAGTCGTGGTTGACATTAACCCATAAAGCTTACGGCTGCCCTAAAATTCGTTTAAATATGATTACATCTTTATCTGGATTACCAGTACCTGCCTTTATTGGTACCAGAACACCTGCGTTTTCCTCCAGTTTCTTATTTCCAGTTCGATAAATTTTGCTGCTCAAGGTGGATAAGTGTAGTCTCTCCTCTTTAAGTTTCTCATTTTGATGGGGTGGCTGTAACAGATTAGTGACCTGAACGAAACAAAACTAGAGAATAAGTATGGTTATTGTTTATAAACGGCACCCAGGTATACATTTACAACTCTGTGAATCAGCTTCTGTCCTGAAATGTTTATCGGCGGAAGTGTTGTATCTCTTCAGCAGGATCCGGGAACTGCTTACAAATTTTAGTCTCCCTAAATGCGTCCCCTACCTTTTCCTAACTGGATTTGGGCGGTCACATCGATCACCGGCGTGAATGGAACAAATATAAATAAAGGTCTACGCGTAACTAGACGTGGGCAGTGGCCAACACATCATTTTAATGCCGACAATAAATTTCCTTTATAGTCGGCGCATTCATCGATGTGGACATACAAAATTCCCTAACACAATAGTGGCCTGTAGGTTATCTGTACAAGATCCTTCACACTACATTTCAGCGAATGCGACTCCGACCACTATGCCCCGATCTCTACCTCAGGACAGGGCACATATTGTATCCATCATCCCACAAATATTACGACCAGTCATCAGCATCCTTCCTTTATTATGAAAACAACTCTACAGTACACAGTAAAAGTTTGTCTCTAATACATCAATAAATAGTAATTCCTGCACAATAATCTTGATGATTTCTCCCAAGACTTACACCAAAAGATATTTTCTAATGTCAACATGTCCACCACATTTTATCCTAAACTTTGAATATCTTCCTACACAAAAAGATGGCTTGATGCGTACCACATGGCGCCTATAAAAAGTTTTCCAAAACTTGATTGGCTCTAACTCCACTGCATTGCAGCGACCAATTTTCCTGATATGCCATGGTCCGGCATACAGGGACAAGAACTTTTGGCATTACCTTTTTTGTTTATTTGAGAGATGCTGAGCTCACACTAGCACCTCCTTCACCTATATCTATACCTGTATCATCTGAAAATTTACCTCATTAATACAAAATTTCATGACTTCAAAAATACACTCACATCATCTGCTTAACAAACAAGACATACGGACACTGTCCAACTAGCCAGTTAAATATGTACATACTTCATGCAAATTACATGACTCTGAAAAATCATGGTCCCTACTCATTTTGTAATAGTGTATCCTCCATTGGACCCAGTAAAAACCTGACACTTGAATTTCACTTTACTCCAATTCTACTAGAAAACTCTTTATCGTGGTACCACATGAATTAGAATGTGGTGCAGTATCTGTTGAAAACTGTCCACACTAAATTCGATAATTTCTAAACATCCGAGAATTCCACTTCATCCAATCGTATCCCTGTACACCATATCAGCTAATAATATGTTCTCAACTAACATCATACGTAAACACATCCTAATCTTCAGGAAAGACACGACATGTTGTGAAGCATTAATTCTTAGTGACAAACGCAGAACCATACACATTCTCATCATACGGAGCTACCACCATTTTGAGCTCATTTCTCACAGAAATTCGTTTCGCCACCTCCTCTTGAACAGTTGTTAGCTCTTGCTCCGAATCTTAACCACTGGTTGGCACAGTGCCGTCTGAACTCCGTTCAATATCACTAATCAGGTGCCCTATAGTAATAACAGGTGAAGGTTCTGATGCAATCTCTTGCACCTCAACTTGTTCCCGAACCTCACCTAAAGCTTCCTGTACTGGCTCGACAACTGATCTATCTTATCAGACTGTTCTTCCTCACAAACATTACCCCTCATCTCCTTGTTCTACCTTATAGGTCCTTAGCCTGTACTCTCTTCCCTTCAATCCCAGATTTCATGTCCACGAACTCTGGGTGCAGTGACTCCATTTTTCCTTGGCTTTCCATTATTATGGAAACGAACCAGGCACTGTTATCAAATCCCTTGTTAGTTTTCTGTAGGCTTCCCTCAATTTTCTTTTAGCCTTATATCTACTTCCTTACCCTTTTTGTCGAATCGTTCATCTAGCCTCCTCTCCGCTTCATCATTTTTCTTCTCCCTTTCCTCATTTTTCCTAACGAGAAGTAACATAAGATCCTTAATTCTGTCAAGCTAATTTTCATGCCTTACCACTTGTGTGGCCATTGTGACTGGCTGACTCACTTGAGCATTCAAATCTGCTGTACCACCAATGCTCTCCTCTTTCCCTCCGAATTCTGCCTCTGAAGTCGTATCATTAAGTTCCTGCATTCCTGTCTCGCCACCACTTCCTACGACGTCCCGCTGAGCTTGCCCAGTGCCTTTTTTGTCTGTGTCTACTTGTTCTGACTACTGCCCATGAATAAATCCTCTATGCTATCGTCTGCCTCTGCATGCATGAACGATGTTACGTGCTTTTTATCTGCTTTATTTCGAGTCTGACTGCTAATCAGACTTCGCGTTAAATCAATTAATTCACTACCGAAGTCTGCCTGTCTCTACACCTTAAATCTAAAAAGTCTCATGTCATTGTGCATTCAATGCAAAAAACAACAGTTAAGTGGACCTGACCCAGGAAGAGAAGGATTAGGAAAAGCACAAGCAACTTATACTAAAATACATAATAAATATTTTACCATACCCTCAAAGTTTTAAATTATACTGTTGTATCGAATTTAATTAATTTAGAGATGAAAATGAAATTCCCTACAAATGTATGATGTTGACCAAATTGAAAAAAAAATTCTGGCTGCTTCCTACCAGATTTTTCAGTTCGTCCTGGAAACCTCAAAATCCTGGCAGGGACACGTCATTTATGCGAGAAGCCAGGACGTGTGTAAATACTGATGTGAACTGTGTCCGATGCTGCCTGACAACTATGAGATGTCAGCTTCCCTACGGGGTATCTCGCGGATGGACAAGGTAACTTGTTCTTATTATTCTCATTCCAGATACAGTAGATCTAGTGATACACGGTCTTCCCCACGAACCTATTACTTGCGATTGCACACTACACAGTGGATAACACTCCTATTATATTTTTTGTGGCCGTAACACATCAGCTAGTGGCTGAAATAACTCGTTACTAATATCTGGAAGGTGAAACGTCTTGCCGATAAATGATATGGGTTTATTAATGTTAATCAAAGAGAAATTAACATTGAAAACACAGTTGACATGGGATGATTTTAAAATAGAAGGGATAAAGCTGAGGCCACCACAGTGAGATATCACTCAAAGTTTCCGCCATTTTACTGCAGGTGATCGACGAAAATAATATTACGCTTTAATTTACAGGAGTGGACAACTAGAATTCTATAAATCAAAAAGAAAAGCAAAAAGAAAACTGGGAGAAAATCAGAGATAATACCGAAATATACCTAAATCGAAAGAGAGAAAAATTATTACGAAACATGAGTAAAAGGTCATGAGTAGCATTTAGATCAGTCGACAACGTGAATGACCAACTAAAATACTACACAGTGAAAAAAGAATGTGGGAAGTTGTGTAAGTGATCCCCTGCCTTTCACACATCTCAGATGGTCTGATAACATGAAATTCGTGTATTTGTCGTAACTAAACTATCAGAATATTCCCCAGTAATGCTACCATTGTGCTGCAGTCTTACCACAAACTCATGTCATGCTTCAGGCAGCAGAGCTGATGTACAACATGCCAGTAATGGGGCAGAGCGATACCTGGCACATTTTGTTTGTGCGAATTGCATGCATTCAAGGGCAAGCATACATTCAGCGGCTAATTACCGCCTTCCCTAAGCCTATTGTTATGCTAATTGGCTTAAGAACGCCTGGATATTGATTTATGACTCCCTGGAGATAATCCATCCTTCTGAGAGACCCCCACACCTCCCCCTCCTCCCCCAGCTCTCTGAGAAATCCTTAACCCTACCCCCCCCCCTCCCCTCACCGACGTGATCACACTTTGGTATCAAATTAATTGACTAATTAATTAAATTGATCAATTAAATAACCCTCCCCATTTTGGAAATCCCCCCAGCCTCCTCTCACCTAACTGACTCCCAATCCTCCCCTCCTACCATCTGGAAATTAATGGGAGAAAGACTCAGCCTGTGCTGGAGAGGAAGGATCCACAACATAAAATTCAAATCAGTGTCAATAATAATACATTGTTCAATTCAATTTTCATCTTCTTTATTTGTTGAGTTTGTGGGAGAGAGTGCTCCCCCACTTGGGTAGAGCTCATGTCTGCACGTCTGGAGGGCGGCATATTAGCCGCCATTTTGGGTCGACTGACTGTATTTCTGTCATCCAGGCACCATGCGGGCACTGGACAGATGCATCTGCACCCCACAGATGAAAGACCATGTCTGCAGGCTGGACGCCGCCAGATGCTGGGTGGAACATCAACTTCTGACGGCTCTGATCACTGTGGATGTCTGCAGGCTAATGGCATGTTAGTGCCAGCATGTGCTTCTAGTGGGACCATGTGGCGGCCAGTGGAACTACTGTGAGACTGTGCATGCATGAGACACCCATTCTCTTCATCACATGGAAAAATACCTATCAGGGGCCACAGGGAAACAATTGTCAGAGGCCTCACAGCTAGCCTCCATGTGCAACAGCACTGGTCCGAGTGGATGCATGTGCCTAACCACCTGAGGGACTGCCCACTATTCTCATGGCCCCGAACAAAGCATCAGATAGCTGCATTCCTTTGATCGGGAAATCCTAGACTTGCTACCTCTCTCTCTCTCTCTCTCTCTCTCTCTCTCTCTCTCTCAAGTGGTTGCTTCTTGTTTGTGTGAAAACCTGCATGAACCAGTCTGTATAAACATGCAGACGGAGGTTTTCAACCGTCCTATTAGCTACTGCTGAGTCAGTGAAGGTATATAAAGCCTACTCCTACCCCAAGTCATCTGCATTCTGCTTTAGTCTCTGACTATGTTCTGTTGTCCTCATTAGAGCTTTGAGTTTTCGATACTGCATCTACCACGAATAAGTCAGTAGCAGCGAACAGTAGAAGCGCCAGTGGCAAACGCCCTAGGCAAGGAGAATCGCCTGGTAAATACGTATTCCAATCGATAGCTCTAACTTTTGTTTCTCACAATTATTTCGCTAAGAATTTCATAGTATTGAATACAGGTCTTCTTCTTGTTGTTTCAGCATATATCCATAACACACTGGATCAGCTGGAAGCTGAGACGCAGCAAAAGCAGTAGCAGTAGCATCAACATTGTAAGTACATATTTTCTTCTTTGTAGTGTCGAATGTATGTGTAACATGTTGCTGAGACATAGTCTTCCCACTGAAATATTTCATCAGCTGTGTGCTTATGTAATATGTTGTTGCCTCAGGCTGTTTTTTTTTTTTCGCAGATGATTTCGAGGTGGAGGAGCAGTGAGGGACAGAGACTGTTATGCCACCCACATCACAGCTATTGTGTAACTGTATATTCAAAAAAAATTGTTCTTGACAGTTTTTTTGTGTATATGTGATATATTGCTGTTATTTAGTGGTCAACAAGTCTGATACACATTCTTTTCATTAAAAAAAATTCTTCCTAAAATTTCATCATAGCGCTATGTATACATAATATGTTACTGTTATTTCACAGCCAACAAGTCTGATGCATGTTCTTTAATGTTGTAAATGATTTCGAGGATCAGAAGCAGGGAGGGACAGTGGTTGTGATACTATACACATCACAGCTTTTGTGTAAGTGTACATTTCACAAAAATTTTCTTAGTTTTGTGTGTGTACGTTTTATGTATTAAATAAAGACTATGCTGTTTGAGCTGATTCTATAGACATCAATCAATGATTCCCCAGTGATTGGGGTGAGAATGATGAGAAGCCACAATGTGTCAATGTGTGGAGGAGATGGAACTGCGACGGTATGAAATGAAATGATCGTATGACATTTATTGTCCGGGATATCCCTTGAGAAAATGACAGAGGTGATTCCCAGTGACCTGAGGGCAGTGGTGGATACAGAAAAACCTCAAGGAGGGGACTCTAAAGATATCTTGAGCTACCTTTACTTTTACCTTAATAAAAGATAATCAAGTCACATGTAAAGTTTATGTAAGTTTTATTTAAACTGATTATACACATATACAAAACAATGCCATCTTATGATATAAAATTGTGGTTCTCTTCCTTAAATGTGAATTCTGTGCACCTATTCTTCCTGGCAAATTGGTTTATTACATCATCAATAGGACAATCAATGTCAGGGTGAATGTTCAACAGAGCTAAGCCATTGAGTCGATCCATCTTTATTGTCGACCTCAGCAATATCTTTGTACGCCGCAATGTTGAAACACTTCTTTCTACTGTAGCAGTAGATGAAGGTAGACAAGCAAATATTTTGTACAGCGTGTGCAAAGTATGATAGTCATATCTAGGATAAACAGACAACGCCTGCATAACAGAATAACGATCATTAAGGGCGTTTATGCTCGTTTGCTTGTACTGAAGAATCTCTCCCATTAGTCTCTTTTTAATAACAAAAGAGTAGAATATTCATGACTTTTCTCGAACAAATACCAGGCAGAATAACGTATCGATATCACTAGAATGGCCACGGCTTTTCTCATAAGTATGTGTTAGTTATCTATGTACGAGACAGAAACATATAAAATACGATGACTAGGACGCGCGTACTACATAGGAAAGTATAACTACTCGATAACTCGATTCACTCGAGTCGAATGACGAAAGAAACGAATGATTAGCGTGCGGGGTGACTGGCGGGGGCGGCGCGGGTGGCAATGAGAGCGTCCCTGCAAGGGGAGGAGGAGGGTGCGCGTGTATCCGCCACTGCCTGAGAGACATGTCATTTCTAATTTATATACATTCCCACACATAATCAGTGTTCCTTCCTTGCAGAAACAGGAACTGGCAATGTCTAGAACGGTGTACTTAATATTTTTATCGTTATTCTTCTACCTCCAGCAGGTGTCTCACCACAATACACAGTGGCGTGGGAACACGGAGCTGTGAAGAAACAACCATCTAGACACGGTCCTGTAGGCTTGCTCCGCCATGTAAGAAACCACTCGTCCCTGTGTAGGAAGCTGCAGCCGGCCCTGCCACCACTGCCCCCACACCAGCTCTGCTCTACTGTCCATGGGCCATCCTCAGTCCAGAAATTGGCTTTCGGTTGTCGCAACAACCATCTCCGCCGCTGCAGCCACAGCCAGGGTGTTCACACTGGGACAACCCACCATCTCCTCCTCCCTCCCCAACATTGTTGCCTGAACTGCAAGGTATGTGCACCTCCCTGCTCCTCGTCACAGCCGGCAGCAACAGCAGCATCGTCACCATCTATTTGTAGCTCGTAGTTATAGTAATAGTAGTAATCCTGTGGCTAGCGGCAGTTCCGTCTTCCATCCTTTTGTTGAAGGGCATTAGATTAGTAACACCACACCGCAGTTACAATATTCGGTGCTTATGGATGCCTTTGACGAGCGAATCTACACTCCTGGAAATTGAAATAAGAACACCGTGAATTCATTGTCCCAGGAAGGGGAAACTTTATTGACACATTCCTGGGGTCAGATACATCACATGATCACACTGACAGAACCACAGGCACATAGACACAGGCAACAGAGCATGCACAATGTCGGCACTAGTACAGTGTATATCCACCTTTCGCAGCAATGCAGGCTGCTATTCTCCCATGGAGACGATCGTAGAGATGCTGGATGTAGTCCTGTGGAACGGCTTGCCATGCCATTTCCACCTGGCGCCTCAGTTGGACCAGCGTTCGTGCTGGACGTGCAGACCGCGTGAGACGACGCTTCATCCAGTCCCAAACATGCTCAATGGGGGACAGATCCGGAGATCTTGCTGGCCAGGGTAGTTGACTTACACCTTCTAGAGCACGTTGGGTGGCACGGGATACATGCGGACGTGCATTGTCCTGTTGGAACAGCAAGTTCCCTTGCCGGTCTAGGAATGGTAGAACGATGGGTTCGATGACGGTTTGGATGTACCGTGCACTATTCAGTGTCCCCTCGACGATCACCAGTGGTGTACGGCCAGTGTAGGAGATCGCTCCCCACACCATGATGCCGGGTGTTGGCCCTGTGTGCCTCGGTCATATGCAGTCCTGATTGTGGCGCTCACCTGCACGGCGCCAAACACGCATACGACCATCATTGGCACCAAGGCAGAAGCGACTCTCATCGCTGAAGACGACACGTCTCCATTCGTCCCTCCATTCACGCCTGTCGCGACACCACTGGAGGCGGGCTGCACGATGTTGGGGCGTGATCGGAAGACGGCCTAACGGTGTGCGGGACCGTAGCCCAGCTTCATGGAGACGGTTGCGAATGGTCCTCGCCGATACCCCAGGAGCAACAGTGTCTCTAATTTGCTGGGAAGTGGCGGTGCGGTCCCCTGCGGCACTGCGTAGGATCCTACGGTCTTGGCGTGCATCCGTGCGTCGCTGCGGTCCGGTCCCAGGTCGACGGGCACGTGCGCCTTCCGCCGACCACTGGCGACAACATCGATGTACTGTGGAGACCTCACGCCCCACGTGTTGAGCAATTCGGCGGTACGTCCACCCGGCCTCCCGCATGCCCACTATACGCCCTCGCTCAAAGTCCGTCAACTGCACATACGGTTCACGTCCACGCTGTCGCGGCATGCTACCAGTGTTAAAGACTGCGATGGAGCTCCGTATGCCACGGCAAACTGGCTGACACTGACGGCGGCGGTGCACAAATGCTGCGCAGCTAGCGCCATTCGACGGCCAACACCGCGGTTCCTGGTGTGTCCGCTGTGCCGTGCGTGTGATCATTGCTTGTACAGCCCTCTCGCAGTGTCCGGAGCAAGTATGGTGGGTCTGACATACCGGTGTCAATATGTTCTTTTTTCCATTTCCAGGAGTGTAGTTCACCAAGATTGAGTGTCGAGCAGGTACCAAGACTGCGTAGGGCTTCTGAAAGATTCTTGCTGTTCTAGAAATGGAGCTCCTCAAGAGTGTTGATGATCTGCAGTATCCGGCCATTAAATGCAGTGCTGTGTTGTGCATCGAACTGTTGCATTCTCCCCCCCTCCTCGCCCCCCCGCCCCCCTCAAACAGGCAACAGTCTATTGTCCCACAGAACAAGAAGTTTATCAGCCTAATGAAAGACGAGTCAAATTGGTCACCAGTTGTGGAGTTTGTAGGTCTGCGAGCAAAAATGTATGCATATTGCACATTGGAAGGTGTCACTCAGAGACGTGCTAAAGGTGTGCATCATGTGGCATCAGGAGCCCTTTCTATCGAAGACTACTTGCAGTGTATGTACACGAGTGTTCGCAGTGCTCTGCTGCAGCCACACAGGATATGGTGCAGCAAATTAGTATTTGGTCGAGAGGACATGAGGTGTGCCTTGTACTGCAGTCTTAAGTTGGTATTTCGCCTCTTGATGCTGAAAGGGTCATTTGTGGTGATGGGATTGAAACTCTCCCGACTCACACTATTCACTTGTTGAGAGAGAGAGGGGGTGTGGGACTCTGATTCATTGAGAGGGAGAGAAAGAGACTGGGTGTAGATGCTGTAGAATGGTACGACCCTTTTATCATAGTTTAAGTACATGCATGCATGCATGTGTGTGTGTGTGTGTGTGTGTGTGTGTGTGTGTGTGTGTGTGTGTGTTATATAAATATTTATATACGCACACCATGTGTGTGAGGAACGTGTACTGTCTACGCTTGTGTATATTGTAAAAAGAATCTACACGCCATGATTGTCGACAGAAATTCCACTTGTTAAATACCTGTACACCATATGCATTGACAAAAAAATTGTATAATAGAAATATATGTACTCACTTTGCATGCCATGTAAACAGAACAGGTTTTTAAGTTTCACCTGTCGCTAGCCATACACGTCTGGTTAGTTTTTAAGTATACAATATAGTTAACAGTCCATCAGAATTGTTGTATAAAAACTGTGTAACTAGTAATACTGGAACTGTTGTAGTGTACTCTCCGCATTGCATTTTCGCACAGATTTACTATCTGAAAATTCTAAATATTTCAACCTGTGAGTTCTTTTTTTTGTTATTGTTATTGCGCAGAGTGTGCAACTCGTGGTCTCTCAGTAACTTTCTCGCTTACCGAGCACGGGGTCCCGGGTTCGATTCCTGGCGGGGTCAGAGATTTTCACCTCCCCCGTGATGACTTCGTTTTGCTGTGTCGTCTTCATCATCATCATTCATCCCCATTACAGTCGGAGGAAGGTAACGCCAAACCACCTCCACAAGAATCTTACCTAGTACGGCGGTGCGGGTCTCCCACATTGTTACCCTATGCTCTGTCAAGAAGCATGGGACTTCATTTCCACTTTGCATATTGTGCAGAAAATCTGTCTCTGTATTGCATATTATAACCAAATTTTACCACAAGAAGCAAATTGTGCCTCAAGAATGAAATAGTATCTGTAAGAAATGAATAAATGTAAAAATTCGTTTCCTTATGTCTTTGTTGTTATTTACAAAATACCTATTCCAGTTGTATGTATAAAGGATGTGCAAGACGTAAATGACTTTAGTTTTGACTTGAAGTTTAACATGGAAGGTAACAAAATATATAGAATGGTTACACGGGATTACTAATATCATGCAGCACAAATTGGCTTATGGAAACAGGAGGCTTGTGACCATGTCTGCTTCCAAAGACATATAGCAGACATGTTATAAATTGTGTCACCATTACTCAAAGAAAACCACAGACATTCTATCTCAGCAGAACTGTACACTGTCAAAGTGGAAGCAGGATGAAGAGAAATCGTACATGGATTGTGAGGTAAAAAAATCTTTTATTTTTCATCCAACATTTTCATAAGCTGACATAGCATTATTTTCATACATTATCTTCTTCTTTTTGACACAATGGAGAGCAGAACACCAATAGAATTCCAGGTCTTAAACAACAGCAAACTAGAGTATTCGACGCATCTTTGTGATCTTCTTCTTGCCTTTGATGTAGATGATGGTACTGTAACACTATCGCCCTGCCGGACGTGCGTTAGCTCAATAAAGCCTGTACTGTAATAAGTTCACGGGCTTCACCTTGTAAACAAGGATTTAGTACATAAGTTGACCGCGTGTACCTAATGGAAGCAATTCGGACTTATTCAGTCAGTAACTACAGTGATGCGTCAAGTAAATGTAAAGTACAATTACGCGTTCGCATGGACAAGAAGTACACACAGCAGATACTACCAATAATTAATAGTACGGTCGCCAGCCTAATTAGGCATTGATTGAGTTTTTCCCTGTACAAGTAGTAGCATATTCAAGCATAATGAAACGTAGTAATGTTGCGTTTTATAGCAAATTTAGAACCAGAAAGAATCTACTGAACTAAGGTTTTCTTCTTTTGTACTAATTTGGATGAGCTAAACTTACACAACACCACACAGCAATGATTACTACGAACTGCACTTTGTATATTGATCAGACTGAAATCGGGCATAGATTAACCTAGAATCAGCAATTTTGAAAACACACATACAATGTCACTATTAAAATTGGAAAAAACACTAATACACTTAGGTTTAATATAGAAATTAATTTTACTGTTCAATTCTGATCAGTACACTTCAAAATGTGCAAGAATAGGCAAGAGAATGGGGGGGCCCTGAAACCGTTACGGTCGTTATGCTGAAACTAGTAAGTCCTGAAGGTACATTAACACTCAAAATTATCAACCTATGGATTACTATTCTTTTGTCACGCTTCTGGAGTAATTGACTAACATTCTTTCAGTCTCAAATGAATTAAATAACATTGCTAGCTCAATTCAAAATTTATCTTTCAATTTAATCACACTGATATTCTTTACTAACATTTACATTTGCACTCCTATCCTTGAACGTCTTTATAGCATAAATTGGTCTGCAGATAATTTAGTACTAACTGTAACTTTCAATTCAGGATACTCGGGTTGCACAATATAAGGTAAGGACCCTGTCTAGGTCAATGATAAGGATAAGTGACGGCTAAGGCAATTCTGGTAAAAGTCACGTTATTATTGAACAGTCAGAACAGTTTCAACACTGGTCCACACAGATACACTTCTAAAGATGAAATAAATGTTTGACCTGTGCAAGTCGGTGCGGCGGATGGCGGGCAGCGAGATAGCTGGCAGCACAGCACACATACAAGCACGGCTAAGGCCCTCACAGTATCGGCACTTTCATTCTTCTTGGCGTCGTAATCTTTCCAGTTTTGTGCCTGAGAATATAGCCATGCCAAGTAGTCGTCGGAATCGGCCCATCCGAGGCTCAATGGAATCCACTTTTCCTAGATAGCCTCCTCGGTACAGTACATGTTCCTCTGACCGATGCTCAACTCCGACTGTAAGACTGAGCCCGTTGTGCCGATCCGCGCCAGTGTGCGTTTTCCCGCGCTCGCCAGCATCCACCTTTTCCCGCGCCCCTACAGGTAGGGTATTCACCACAGGTTTTCTACTACACATATTCTAATGCATTACCTACGTATGGACCAAGTGTTTAAATTACAATTTACACATTTTACAATAGTTTTAACATTAAATACATTTTCCTTTGGTTATCAAATTGCTTAAAATCTAACATAAGTAATGACATTCATTTCAAAAGTTGTGTACAGTTTCTTTAACATGACACGAAAAGAAAAAAATCTAAAATAATATTTACATTATTTCACATAAATTCAGAAAGGAACATTTATCTAAATGCATAAAGAAAAAAATTATTATAGGTACATTATTGTTACACATGCCCCTGTTTCCAGAAAATTTTCTTAAGTCCATATTTTATGGGAACACTAAATTTAACAATAATACACTGGTTCTGAATCTTTACGTAAAAGTTCAAGAAGATTTACACTACATATTTCCTTCCACTCACTGTATATAGGTTCATACTATTTTAATATATTAAGACCAATATCTTGTTATTTACTTAAGTGCCTTTTGCACAGTCCAACTTCCCTTCATAACATTACTAAAATAGCAATTTAATCATTTTTTTTTTCCAAATTTCTTAAAGAAATAATTTAAAATTCTGGAATACACACATTTAACTACAAAAAGAAATGCATATTTCGTATACACTATAGGATAATTTGTCGCTGCTTGCTTTGAATAGCAGTCCAGTTCTTAATTTATTAAACAAAACACACCCACAAAATTTTCAGAAATTATTTGCACATATTTGCTGCCTATTATGTGGATTTGGGCAGTCCATTTCACTTCATATTGTCACATCCTCTGGATTACATTTACTATTTACCATCAACTATTTATCTGCCCTCATTGGTATTTGGCAGTCCTTCATATTCTGGTTCATACACTGCCCATTTTCATTTTAGACAGTTCCATCTTTTATCTGGCTGAAAGCATTTATCCTTTCCTTTCAGTCCTTTCCTCCATACATTTTTATAGTTACAGTACAATTGGTAATCTGAAACTCACATAACTACATTAGCACACTTTCAAGATTATACAGACATTTACAAAGAATAGTTACATTTGAAATAACTTGGGTTCAGCATAAAATACAGCATAATTACTCGTTCCTGGGAACATACAGTTTCAGATCCACTATATTTCTTACACCTAAAGGTCTTTTGGATTTTGGGTAGATTAGGTAGTAAGCATTTTCGTGTGGAATGTTCTGTATTATATATGGTCCATTATAGATATATTTAAATTTTGAAATTTCATGGTTTAGTTCACTAGATTTTTCGTGGGTTTTCAGAAGAACATGATCTCCAATTTTAAATTTTGAAACTTTTAGATTCTTATCGTGTCTTCTAGATCTAGATTCGGCTCTTTGCCTTGCCCTTTTTATTACCAACTCTTTCTTTTGATTCAATCCCAAACTTGTACAAGGTGGAAACTCTAATTTTTCTTCAATTAAACTTTTACTACTTTTATCTAACAAAATTTCTTCCGGTGGGAATCCTGTCGTTTCATGATGTAATGTGTTCATGACATTCTCAAAACCCGATATGAATCTGCCCCAGGCTCTATGATTGTGACTGCAGTATGTTCTACACAATCTCCCGACTTCACGCATGTATCTTTCAACCGGATTGCTTGCAGGATGGTAGGCTGCAATATATTTAACCTCCACACCATTTTTCTCCATTCCCTCTTTCCAAATTTTGGATATGAACTGGGGTCCATTGTCCGATAGTACTGCCTTGGGTTTCCCGATGGTCCTGAAGTATTCGACCATCCTACTAAATACAGCTTTTGCTGTGGCCTTTTTCAAGGGGTATAGTTTCACAAATTTAGAAAATACTTCCAAAATCACCAAAAGATATGCACAATTTCCCGAAGTCTTTGGGAGGGGACCATATAAATCTACCGATAATAAGTCTAGAGTGTCTTCAGGCAATGTACTTTGCATTGGTCCCCTACTAGTTTTGTTCGGTACTTTGGTCTTTTGACAGATATCACATGACTTAATCCGTTCCTTTACCTTCTTACTTACATTACCAGTAATCACTACGACCTTATTCAGTTTATCCAAACATTTTTTCGGCCCACTATGCCCCAATGCCAAATGAAAATAATCTATGACATCAGTATCAAACTGGTTTGGCCAACATACCCTCCATTCCTCAGTAACTAAATCTTTCCTCCTATATAAAATGCCTTTATAAATTTTGTAATATTTCTTAATTTGAGGGTACTGCACACTGTCAAAATTTACTTTCACTGATTTCCAGGTTGAATCCTCATTCTGATGGTACCTCATATTTTTACATATCTGCTCAATTTTCCTATTTCCTGAAACCTCTTTCATATACCTTATCTGAAAAGTACCCTCTTCCCCATTTTCATTGGGCACTTCATTCATACCATTAGGCAATCGAGATAAGGCATCTGCCACATAATTCTCAGTACCTTTAATATAGCAAATATCGTAATCAAATTGTTGCAGGTACAAAGCCCAACGAGTTAGCCTACCATTAAGTAAACGGCAATCTTTAAGAAAAGTCAAAGCTTTGTGGTCGGTATGTATAATGAGCTTATGGCCCCACAGATAATTTCTAAATTTCTTCAGCCCCCATATAATGGCTAAAGCTTCCTTTTCCGAAATCGTGTAGTTTCTCTCGTATCTTGTCAGGGTTCTACTGGCAAATGCGATAGTCCGGTGTTCGATTTCCTTGTCCTCACAGATTTCTTGGAACACTTCTATGCCAATTCCATAAGCACTGCTATCAGTACTCATATGGAAAGGTTTTGACAGTATGGGGTGATGCAAAATATTGTCATTCAAAAGTTCCCCTTTTAAGCTTTCAAAATCTCTCATGCATTCTTCAGTCCACACAAAAGCACTATTTTTCTTAAGTAAATTGTTCAAATGAGGACTATTAAAAACTTGGCCCTTGACGAATTTTCTATAGAATCCACACAAACCTAGAAAGGCTTTCAATTGTTTTCTATTTCTAGGAGCTGGACATCCCGATATTGCACTTAACTTTTCCGGATCCTTGCCAATACCGTTGGTAGTAATAATGTGCCCCAGAAATTTTATTTCCGATTTCACAAATTCACACTTCTTCCATTTAAGTGTCATGCCCCCTGCTTGTAGAGCAACAAAAACTTTCTGTAATAACTCGCAATGCTCCTGCCATGTTTCTGTAGCAATCAGTAAATCGTCTACATAAATGGTTAACCGGGAACTCAGTTCTCTACCTAACACAAAGTCCAGTGCCCTAATAAATACTGCCACAGATGTGCTAAGCCCAAATGGCACTACTTTATACTGATAGCATTTCCCGGCGAATAGAAAAGCGGTATATTTACGGGATTCTTTACTCAACGGGATTTGCCAGTATCCGGCGGTCATATCCAGACTGGTTAAATATTTTACGTTATAAAATTTTTGGAGCATTTCGTCCAGATTCTCAGGCCTATCTATTTCCTTCTTTACAATTTTGTTTAAAGTCCTAGCGTCGATAACTACTCTCACTCCCCCATCCCTTTTGTTCACTATGATAAGGGGACTATTATACTCGCTGTTACTTCGTTCGATTACCCCCCACTCTATCATCTTATCTATTTCCACTTGAACAGCCTGCTTCTTTGATATGGGTATCGAAAACGGTCTTACGAAGAAAGGTTTATGCTCTATTGTCTCAATCTGGTATTCAAAATTCTTAACTAGGCCAGGTTTGTCCGAAAATACGGGGCTTTTATTATCTAAAATTTCAAGCAACTCTGCTTTCTGTTCGGGAGATATTCCCTCTAAATTTTCCACCATTCCCTTAAATTCATGCCCCTGCTTGTCACTCTCATTCAATAATTTCTGGACATGGTACTTCTCATACTTGTTTGTCAACCCATCATTCCCTTGGTCGATCTCCAACAACAACGAATCAATTCCTGAATCAAACACTTCCCCAATTCCCTCAAAATTCAATTCCAAATTCCTAAATGTACTATTAATTTTGATCATTCCCTGGCTACAATCAATAATAACCTTTTCTTTATCCAACCAATCTATCCCCAAAATCATTTCAGTACTCAAGTCTGGCACAACCAAAAAATCGTGTTCAAAGTTTTGTCCTTTTATACTAAATTCAACCAAAATCTGGTTCTTTACCGGCTTGCTAGCCTTGCCAGTAGCCCCAACAATTTTTACACCTGTTACTGACATAATTACTAGCCCAGGCTTATCACAAATGTGTTCGAAAAACGATTGGGAAATTGCACTTATCTGAGACCCAGTATCAAGAAGTACTTGCAATTTCATGTTATAAACTTCAACTGGTATTATTGTTTGTTTAACCGTCGAAGGTTTTTCATTATCGTGGTCTTCCTTGAGCAAATCCGGGTCGACGATTACATCGTCCCAAGATATGCTTTTAACATTCACTTCACATATATCAGGCGGTTTCTTTGGTTCCGGGAGTTCAAAGTCATTAATTACCTGAACCCTTTGCGAAATAAACTCTGAGTCGTCCGGTGGTTCTTTCTTTCTTTGTTCGGTCTCAACATCTGGATTTTGTTTTGATATCTCGTCATCGTTAGGTACAATATCGTACTTAACTGCATCCCCTTTTATTTCACTAATTTTTTCATATCCTCTTTCAGTAAAAGTATATTCATTTTCTTTTACACCTAAAAATACATCTTCACTCGAGTCATCACTACTCTCTTCCTCCACATCAGATTCGCTTAAGTACGCTACTTTTGCACAATGGGGAAAGTTAGTATATTCAGTTTTGTCTATATTAGCGTATCTTTCATCTTCTGAACTATCGTCGGAATCCGACCATTCCGGATCGCTATCAGGTTCTAACATAAAGGCTTTTCTGAGACAGGCACTAAGTTCCTCCTCGGTATTGTCATCAGGCTTAGATTTTAATCCAATCTCCTCTTTTGGCGAAACGGCCTCATCATCAGCTTTATTTACATCTACTGTGACTTCATATTCGGTGTAATCCTCGTGGACTTTAATTACTTTCATGTAACCATCTACCCCTTCTCCACGGTGCCTCTCGGTAGCAGCTCGCACTATTGGCGGATTGTTAGCAGAAGTTATTTCTTCGTCAATGCTGAGGATTTCATCCTCCAAATCCTTCCTATCATTAACCTTCCCCTTATCGGCAGCACGCGTACTTTGCGCGGCGCTATTTATTTTCCCCTCTTCAAATTTGGGCCACGTCAATTTATTGACGCCCCTATCATTTCCCTTTCTACTAACTAATTTCCTCGCCTCATACTCCTTCTTAAAATCCTCCCACTCACATTGCTTTAGGCCCTTGTACAGATCGTCGATCTGCACACGCCAATCATTTACTTCTGCTAATTCTTTATCTCCCTTTACCACATTGCGAACACTGCTAACCGCAACTCCCTGTGTATTCACAGTCTCATCTATTGTTTCCTTTGCCACGGAATTATCACTCGTAAAATTTTTATTATCTCTTACGGCTACGTTCGCACCTACTGCTGCCGTATTGCTAGCTGCTTCTCTCTGAACAGATGTTCCGCTAGGCTGGGCCGTTGCCCTCTGATGCTCCACTCGCCCGTTAATCTGGAGTATGCAGTGCGGCCAATATGACTCATGCTGGCTCGCACCTGACGCTTGTCTCGCCACTACATGTTGCGTCGCTTCACGCCTGTCTCTAACCTGTCTCATTACATTGCGGTCGGTCCGGTATCTTTTCTTAAATCGGGGCCGGTATGTATTGTCCGCTTCCGTTTGGCCCGCAACGTTCGCGGAAATTAGTTTCCCGCGTCGTTATTATTTTGCGCGGTGTACTCTCGACCGCGACCTGGATAACTTCCTCTGCCTCTTCCTCTGCCTCTTCCTCTCTGCATCATATTGACGCGAAACCCATCGCCGTCATTTCTTTCGTCATTATATCGGTTATTATGGTTGCCAAAATTTTGATAATTGGCACGACTTGCGCGCCAATGGTCTTCGTCTTCGACCCTTTCCAGAAATGCTTGGAAGCTACGATGGTTGCTTCCTACATACCTCTTTGAATCTTCTGGGAGCTTTTTATACAGTTCCCAGATAATTTCTGAATCTGATCTCCGGCCTCTTAAATGTGTCAATTTCCGGTACCAATATTCACAGAAATCTTTCAAAGAATTCCTGCCTCTGTTATCATGCTGTTTGGCCATGATAAATTCGCGCCATAAATGGTCCTGCTTTTGTTCAGACCAATATTCTTCGGTAAATTTTTGCCTAAATTCTTCGAACGTCATTCGTTCGGTATTTAAATTTATTCCCCAGCGCTTAGCGTCACCTGCTAAGGCGCTAATTACTACATTTATCTTTTCCTGATCAGACAAGTGCTCAGGAAATACTCTCTCGCAATTTTTGATAAAGTCTAACGGATGCCACCCGTTATGTTTCTTGGCTGGATCGAAGCGTTCCTCGCCTTCTAACAGCTTCGTAATTGGTGCGCCATTACAGACCACACCAGGCCTATCTTTAATTTTGCTCTCTAGATCGAAAATTTTGCCTTGAATTTTCGTACAATTTTGAACACATCCGGTTACTTTTTCACCTAATTCTTTTTCAGTGTCTACAACTACCTTTTTCAACTGAGATATTCCGTGTTGACATTCGTTTACGATCTCAGTTTTAAGACCGAAAACTTTTTCGTCTACCTTAGTTTCAACCAGAGGTTCTACTTTCTCTTGTATGTTGAGAATTTCAACATCGAATCTACTGTTAATGTTACCGATTTCCTCCTGCATAGTATCCATATTTTTGTTAATAGTATCAATTTCAAATTTCAGAGTATTTACCACAGAACTTAAATTACCTACTTTTTGTTCTACTTGTTCTATTTGTTTACTAATTTTAATTCCCTGTCCTTCAACCTGTGCTTTAATTTGATCACTTTGGGTTTTTAGCTGCTCGTTTTGTGTTTTTAGCTGCTCATCAACATGTGTTTTTAGCTGATTAACCTGATTACCAACTTGTTTTTGAAGTTGATTACTCTGTGTTTTAAGCTGCTCGTCAACGTGTGTTTTAAGCTGCTCATTCTGTGTTTTGAGCTGCTCGTCAACGTGTGTTTTGAGCTGATTAACCTGATTGCCGACTTGTTTTTGAAGTTGCTCATTCTGTGTTTTAAGTTGCTCAGTCTGTCCTGCAATTTGTTTGGTTAATTGTTCTAATAGATCGTTCATGCTCAAAATTTTTACACTGTTTTGTTCTACGGAATCCGTGTGTTCCGGTCCTACTTCATAAGTTTCTTTCGGTTCTTTCTTTATTTGTGGTGAATCAAATATGTCAGTGGATTCGTTCACGTACCCACTATCATCTACAAAATCACCCTCTACTTCCTGTTTTGTCCCTTGCTGTGTTCGAGGCGATCGCGACATTTCAATCTGTTCGTTGACGTGTTCATGGTATCGTATGTACGCCAATTGTCTTTCGCTAACGCCATCTGTTATCTGGCCGAGTAGACTCCTGCTACTGCTAGCCGCATTCTCCATTTCGCTCGGCACATCTACCCTGTCCCCGTTCCTGTCCATATTGAATGCCAATCACACCACACTATTTTACTTGACTCACACTGCAGTTTAATTTACTGAACTTTATTGCTATTCGTGCCACTGAACATCCACTGTTCGGTCTTTAGTTTATAACCGACAACAACTGGATGTCCTGTCACCGGGAAGCCACGTGTAACACTATCGCCCTGCCGGACGTGCGTTAGCTCAATAAAGCCTGTACTGTAATAAGTTCACGGGCTTCACCTTGTAAACAAGGATTTAGTACATAAGTTGACCGCGTGTACCTAATGGAAGCAATTCGGACTTATTCAGTCAGTAACTACAGTGATGCGTCAAGTAAATGTAAAGTACAATTACGCGTTCGCATGGACAAGAAGTACACACAGCAGATACTACCAATAATTAATAGTACGGTCGCCAGCCTAATTAGGCATTGATTGAGTTTTTCCCTGTACAAGTAGTAGCATATTCAAGCATAATGAAACGTAGTAATGTTGCGTTTTATAGCAAATTTAGAACCAGAAAGAATCTACTGAACTAAGGTTTTCTTCTTTTGTACTAATTTGGATGAGCTAAACTTACACAACACCACACAGCAATGATTACTACGAACTGCACTTTGTATATTGATCAGACTGAAATCGGGCATAGATTAACCTAGAATCAGCAATTTTGAAAACACACATACAATGTCACTATTAAAATTGGAAAAAACACTAATACACTTAGGTTTAATATAGAAATTAATTTTACTGTTCAATTCTGATCAGTACACTTCAAAATGTGCAAGAATAGGCAAGAGAATGGGGGGGCCCTGAAACCGTTACGGTCGTTATGCTGAAACTAGTAAGTCCTGAAGGTACATTAACACTCAAAATTATCAACCTATGGATTACTATTCTTTTGTCACGCTTCTGGAGTAATTGACTAACATTCTTTCAGTCTCAAATGAATTAAATAACATTGCTAGCTCAATTCAAAATTTATCTTTCAATTTAATCACACTGATATTCTTTACTAACATTTACATTTGCACTCCTATCCTTGAACGTCTTTATAGCATAAATTGGTCTGCAGATAATTTAGTACTAACTGTAACTTTCAATTCAGGATACTCGGGTTGCACAATATAAGGTAAGGACCCTGTCTAGGTCAATGATAAGGATAAGTGACGGCTAAGGCAATTCTGGTAAAAGTCACGTTATTATTGAACAGTCAGAACAGTTTCAACACTGGTCCACACAGATACACTTCTAAAGATGAAATAAATGTTTGACCTGTGCAAGTCGGTGCGGCGGATGGCGGGCAGCGAGATAGCTGGCAGCACAGCACACATACAAGCACGGCTAAGGCTCTCACAGTATCGGCACTTTCATTCTTCTTGGCGTCGTAATCTTTCCAGTTTTGTGCCTGAGAATATAGCCATGCCAAGTAGTCGTCGGAATCGGCCCATCCGAGGCTCAATGGAATCCACTTTTCCTAGATAGCCTCCTCGGTACAGTACATGTTCCTCTGACCGATGCTCAACTCCGACTGTAAGACTGAGCCCGTTGTGCCGATCCGCGCCAGTGTGCGTTTTCCCGCGCTCGCCAGCATCCACCTTTTCCCGCGCCCCTACAGGTAGGGTATTCACCACAGGTTTTCTACTACACGTATTCTAATGCATTACCTACGTATGGACCAAGTGTTTAAATTACAATTTACACATTTTACAATAGTTTTAACATTAAATACATTTTCCTTTGGTTATCAAATTGCTTAAAATCTAACATAAGTAATGACATTCATTTCAAAAGTTGTGTACAGTTTCTTTAACATGACACGAAAAGAAAAAAATCTAAAATAATATTTACATTATTTCACATAAATTCAGAAAGGAACATTTATCTAAATGCATAAAGAAAAAAATTATTATAGGTACATTATTGTTACAGTACCCTTGTGGTCAAGTAATCGTAGCGACGTTAAAAATATATATACTCACTTTGCATACAATGTAAATAGAACAGTTTTTTTAAGTTTCACCTGTTGCTAGCCTGCCAAGCCTGGTTAGGGATTTATAGGGTATGCCAGGACCATCACACTGAATTCCATGGTAGAACGTGTTAACCATTTTGCATTCCTCCGTGTTTTAGCACACCTAACTTCCTTGAAAGATCTCACTGATGCAATGTTTGTTGAAACTGTCTCTATTATTCTGGCATCTTCTGTGTATGCTACAAAAGCGACGTCTTTAAATGTGAACTGTCTACAGTCATCATCATAGAAACCCTACGCACCTGCAATGATGTTCACACCTCGAGATACCACTGTGGAATGCCCTGGGTATGGCGTAGCACCCGTTCATTTATTCGGCTCGTTGCAAAACACTGGTGAGTGGGCAAAAGGTAATCTCACGGGAATGTAGAACTAGAGCATACACTCCAGTGCGTTCTGGGAAATTTGCCGAAGATTTAATTTCAGATCGTACAGCTATAGCTCCAGACTTAATAACTTCCTTGTCTTTTGAGCAGTCTATTACGATGATTGTTGCCAGTTCCTTGAATTTCCGTGGGTTGAGTAGACATCCTTCCCCTCCCATTCCCTCTTCTTTTGGTCTGAAACGGAGATATGATGAACCTGGGTGTCTCTGATTGAACAGAGGTTTTAATAGATCACGTTTGTCTGCTTACAGTCGGTAACACTAGGTACTCGAAAACCTCCCATTAATGGAAATATAACGGTAGAAATAAGCTGGCATTTAGAGCTTCAAACGCTACTCATGTGATACAGTGTGATACAATAATCATCACCCCCCAAGGGAATCACGAGTGGTGGTCCCACCTGCTTTTATTTCTTCGTTTGTTGTCCTCAGCGTCGACGTACTGGCTGAAAAATGTGTTGTGTGGATTCCGACACCGACTACTTTAAATGATGTAGCCGATATATGCACAGTAACATTTAACACTACTTTAATTTCACTGTTCACAACCCCCTACTTATACGCAGTTATGTCGCCAGTGCACAATTGTTTAACTTTTGATAAGCACTATTATTAGTTAGGAGGCGAAGAAATTCCACATACTGCTACAATAGTTTCCTGTTGAACATCTATGAGCTGTGAAACCTAAGCACAAAGTTCATATTTTTTAAGAATAATCAGGTACGTATGAATCAGATACTGTCTTTCTTTTTACACGTGGCCTAATTGCTTAACACTTACTCCATAGTTAATTTGAAGCATTGTTTTTGTTCTAACCAGCACAGGTTACTCGTCTGAAATTCGGCCGTGGACTGACTGTCTCGTGACCGAAAATCGGGCCCTTACATATTATCACAATAGTAAGTATTGAAACTACACATTGTTTAAAGTTAAATTTACAGAAATTAAGATTAAAACTTAACTCATTCGATTAACTGAATGCATCAAAAAATTGGTTCTTTCTAGCAGTTACTGCTACTACAAGGGTTATGCCAAATTATTTATTTAAATCGTGAAATTAACAAATGTAGTTACGTAAACAATACTTTTGACAAAACTGTTAATTACTTTGAAATTAATGAAGGGCTGGTTTTGCTAACATGTTTCGAGTAGAGCTATATAGATACTTGATGACTGCTATCATTTCGTCTTCCAAATGTTTACAGTTATTACGGAATTCATATTTGTTTTTACGTCAACAGTAGAATTTAAGTTTCGAAACAATCACTGATTTCACCCTATAGCAAAAGATACTAACTATTAATAGTCAAAATAAATTAGAAAATCAATTACATACCTAAAACTAAGCACAAAGTTAGATCTGGTGTTATATTCTTTAAAACCGAAGGCCAACATTTCTCTTTTATGGAAATGCCAACAATATTCACGTATACTAATGGTAAATAGTTAAAAGTAACTAAACAAATTTAAGGAGGCAGATGGCAAAACAAAAGGGGAATTAAAATTATTCCAGCTTGCTTCATCACATCACCTCCTCACTTGATTGACCAGATACATATTGCAAATAGCTAACTGGTCTATTCAATGACCACAGGTGACGCCAGAAATTGAATTTAAAATCTACACACAAAGAAAATTATTACATACGAAATCTTATCAATAACTACAGGAAATATATTTTTCAAATTCTAACTTATGTGAACTGGCCATACAAAAATACCCATACAAAACAATTATGTACAGATCATTGTACACACAAAATATAACCAAGTTATACATTTAACAAAATGTATGCATCTTCATCATAAGTGATGTCCTTTTTTGTGTTAAACAAAGATTACAGTTTAAAACACATATCACTTTGTACAAATCCTGTCTTGCTAACCAAAATGAATCCTCATGGGTGGCAATCAAAGTTACATTACACTGCGCATTGCAGTTCACTTGATCAATGTTCAGTAGTTTTCACAAGTACTTTCATTTTTTCAGTGAGCTCTAACACCCAAGTGTCCATACCTTCAACAGGTCCAAGTGACAGTTAGTTAGGAAATGCACTGCGAACAGTTCCCTTGGAGGTGGTTCTCCTCCGCCACAGTGTATGAAAAAATGAGAAAAAATGCCCTGCTTTAGTACTGTTATACTTCTAACTTAAGTCTATGAAAAAAATATGTTTAACACTAATGGCAAATGATAGTCATTACATCATAAACAGTTACCTTATATAGTTCTCATAACATTACAATAATTAGCACTAAAATTGACTATAGTATGAAAGTACACTTTACACTGCAAAACATTAGTTTAAGTCATAACTGTCTGAAATTGGTTAAACTTGAAAGACTTGGGTTTCTTTTCCATTTGCAAAATATCACCTTAGTGTCTAAAATATGTACATCACCTCTAGTAAGAACTCAAGATGTGCACTATCTTTAGTTAAAACTCAAGATGTGCAGTAGCATAGATTTACTGATCATTACATTATGAAAAAAAGAATATTCACCATTAATAAACTTAATTACTATTCAAATCAAAATTAAGGGGATGGGAGTAATAACAAATCATAACCGCACTTGTCTACTCTACTCTGAGCACTACTCTCATTCAACCAGAAAATTAAATCCTCACAAAATGTTTCCAAATAGTTGACGTGTCAGCATAATCACATCAGTCTAGCACCACAGTTATTAGTTAATTAGCAAAATTATTGTTCTTCATTCCAGTATTACCACTTCAAGCTCATAATTCCTCAGAGAACAAATATAAATTCTGAGATCACATATAGGTCCAATGATGCAGCATTATATTATTTGTACCTCACAAAACTATTGCTCTTTCTGTTAAGCTCTGATTCCCAGCTGCAGTGTCATGAATTGTACAATATATGCAGTACCCAGTGTTACCTAGTTCACAATTAGCTCATCAATATAGTTACACCACATTTGTTGGTATACAGTTACCTTTTTCATTAATCATGTCTGTGAGCTCCATTATCACACTTAACCAGGGGAGTGCATTCTCAAAAAATATCTCTACTGCAGAGACAGGCTCCCTAACCATTAAGACCCTAACATTATTCATTAATTTATTATTTCATTATCTAATAAATAAACACCTGCTCTGCTTATCTAATGCAAAACTGACTCTACTGAAGAACAATCCACAGTAACAGATCCTTATGCTGAGGTAAACTTAACTCTCATTACTGACCAGACAAAATTATCGCTTAGATAAACTATTATTTCACTATTATTTCACTGTATTGTAGCCTGAAGGGCGATATACATACAAGTCTTGCTAATAGATTCCACACACACTACCCTAGGCAGCTATGTTCAAAGCTGTAATTCCTTACTGTTAGAAAAGGCTGTATCATGACACACTTCTATAGGCAGATAGTTATCTCAATATCCTGACTGCACTGAATACAAAAACTTCTATTACACCAGAATTAATATTAATATCTAGTATTTAAGATGTTTTTTTCTGCACATTGTTTCTGCTGCTTCATCAAATTATGCTAATTTCACACATGAGCTCATTGCTTCAAATATTCATTATCCTCCACATATGCTGACACTTTTCATTTTCAGCTTGCCTTACCTCTTTGATTTACAGAAATTCTTGAATCATACTACCAATTTATTTTCTTCCATCCTCTTATGATTCTATCACTTACAACTAACACAACATAATCTGTATATACACACAGAGATAACACTGAAAAAAACTTTTCTAACATATTTCTAGACTAATATATGCTAATGTACATAATCACATGAAAGTCGAAGAAGAATGCTTTTGATTCACTAATAAACTAAACATAGGATAGGAGAAGAGTTTGACTGTCTCAGGAAACATGAAAAATGAGACAGTCACCTGGGGTAAGCATTATCGCGACATAAAGAATCCAACACATATTGTTGAAACCCCTGCTTGCTAATTGAACAGGAAATTAATTCCAAATATTACATCAATGCTAAGATTTTGAATCACCAACAAATTGCACCCCAACAGCTGTCCTGCCAATTCAATATTTAATAGTACCTCTTGTTTCACACTCTTTGATTGCTTACCCGTAGCACCAATAATTTTTATTCCAGAAACATGCATCATTATTATACCTCCTGTGTTATAATAGGTTCAAAAAATGCTTGAGACATTCCATTTAAATCACTACCACTTCCCAATAAACACTTACCATGTGCACCTTGTACACCTGTTGTTATTACAGGTTGACACACTTTCTTTTTACTTACCATGTGATGACCTTCATAAATCAAATCCTCGTCAATCCTCTCTTTACTTAATACATTGCCCTCTTATCAATTATAGATTCAACTAGCCCATTCTCATCACAACTGGATTCGTCATCGCTACCATCATTACAACTACAGCCGGTCTCAGACACACTTTCATCCACGTAATGCTCTAAATTTGGTACCTCTTCTACTTTTTTCTCTATTTCTGTCAATTTTGAATCTACATTTTCATTTAATTTTACCGGTTTGTCCTCTACCATTACTACACACTAGGTTTCTACCTCTATCTCTAAATCATTTCTAATGTGATCGCTTTGGTTCTTAAGTTTAACTCTACTTTCAGCACATTCTTTCTCGAATACCTCCACCTTCCTACTCTTGTCATCACAAAGTTTCTTTCTCTCTTCTACACATTTACTACTCGATGTTAATTTCTCATCAGTATTATCACAGTCTTTAACTATCGCATCAAAGGTCTTATTTAATTCTGAAATATTAGCTCTAACTACTTTAAATTACTTTTTAATTTCTTTCTTCAGTTCATCATTTAAGCTAACCATGCCAGTTCTAATGCTATCAGTTTTCTTGTCCACCCTACTGATGGCATCTTTCATACTACTTGCCGTCCTATTCATATTACTTTCTGTCCTATCCTATTCATACTACTTTCAATCCTGTTCATCATATTACTTTCCACCTCATTCATATTACTTCACGTATTACTCATATTTGCCTTAACATTGCCCCAAAATTTTCGTTTGCACTATTGTCCTGCGACTCAGTCCCCATTACGTCTTTCTGTTTATTTAACAACTTAACCTCTACATCTTTCTCTTCAGTCACACTGTCTTGTTCGTTAAGGTCTCTCATTATGTAGCACTTAATACAAAACAGCTTTTGCAATGAATTACCTTGTTTTTAATTACTCATCGGCTGCTGCTCTGCTATGGTTATCTCCCTTTGTCGTCTGCTGCAAGTTGTAATTCTCCTGACAAAGTGTCTTGTTTATCTCAATCATCTGCGTCCACCTGCATGTTGCTTAGCTGCTCGTGTACTTAACGGCTGCTTCCATAGAACCCGCTCGCTGGTGGGCTGCTGCACCTTCGTCGTTATGAAACCCCAGCGCTGATTTGTGATTGCACCATTGCACTGTAAACCGCTCTTGATTTCGCTTTTCAAAGTTCACGAGTCCTTGTTTTACTGTGGTTACGTACAATAATCCTCATCCACCAAGGGCACCACGTGTGGTGGTCCCACCTGCTTTTATTTCTTCGTTTGTTGTTCTCGGTGTCGACGTACTGGCTGAAAAATGGGTTGTGTGGATTTTGACACTGACTATTTTAAATGATGTAGCCGACATATGCACATTTACAGTACTTTAATTTCACTGTTCACAACCTCCTAATAATACACAGTTATATGGCAAGTGCAATATTGTTTAACTTTTAATAAGCCCCATAATTAGTTAGCAGGGGAAGAAATTCCACATACTGCTACAATAGTTTCCTGTTGAACATCTATGAGCTGTGAAACCTAAGCACAAAGTTCACATTTTTTTAAGAATAATCAGGTACATATGGATCAGATACTGTCTTTCTTTTTACACGCGGCCTAATTGTTTAACACTTACTCCATAGTTAATTTGAAGCATTGTTTTTGTTCTAACCAGCACAGGTTACTCGTCTGAAATTCGGCCGTGATCTGACTGTCTCGTGACCAAAAATCAGGCCCTTACAGAGGGTGGTCCATCTGAAGTTTCGAATGAGATTATCTCGAAAACTAAACATCGGGTAAAAATAGTGGATAAGACAAGTTCGTAAGCTCGTAGGGGGGGGGGGACATCAAATGATACTACACGTGACCCCCCAGCCCCCGCCTCCTTGGGTGGGGCGGGGAGAAACTTTTAAATCTATAGCTCAGTATAAAGGTCGGTGCAATGCTATCAGACGTCACTTCACTTTCAGATTGTGAACCGTAAACATCAACTGACGAAATTAAATCATTCTTTAGCGAAACATGGCTCATATCTTCCTTCAGAGTGTGTTAATATGATGTTAATTTTAAGTGAATGCCATAACAATGACTCTGCAGTTGCGCAATTTCCCAAAGAGACGACATCCAAGCGAAAACATTATTCGAAATAGCACTCAAAGAGCTCGAAATGGATACATGCACCGTCCACCTTGTCATCGCGATTACAATGAAAATGACGCTCGTACCCTTACCGTTCTCCCCTGTGTTCAACTGGATCTCGAAATCAGTAGTCGTGCGATTCAGAGACAAACTGGAATACCGAAATCAACTGTTTTGAGGATTTTGAAGGCACATAAATATCATGCGTATCATATCACACTGACGCAGGCATTAACGCCGAAAGATATGCAAATATGCATGGATTTCTGGCAATGTGCCTTGGAAATGATAATAGGTGATAATGATTTTCTTAGATACGTTAGGTTCACCGATGAAGCCACATTCAAAAACAATGGCGAATTAAATCGTCATGATTGTCATTATTGGTCCCCTGTCAATCCACACTGGTACAGACCCGTTGACAATCAACACAAATGGTCGTTAATGGTCTGGTGTGGAATTTTAAACGCTTACTTGATAGGACCGATTTTTTTTTTTTTTTTTTTTTTTTTGAGCGATATGTTACTGGGGAATCGTATTTACAACTTCTTCGCGTAGATTTGTTGGAACTAATGGGAGATGTTGATTTAGAAACTAGGCAACGAATGTGGTTGCAACAGGACGGAGCAGCCCCCCATTATGCTAAAAATGTGCGGAACTTTTTAATTTACGGTACCCTGGTCGGTGGATAGGACGCGGCGGACCAATTCAGTGGCCTCCACGTTCACCGTACCTGACATCTGATTTTTTTGTTGTGGGGCTATTTAAAAAACGTTGTCTATGAAAGACAGCCCGCAACCAGAATACGGAGCAACGCATTCGAAGAGCGTGTGCAGCCATACTACGGGATGTGCTGCTCAAAACGATGGACAACTTTCGCAGACGATTGACTTTAAGCACTGAAGCAAATGGGGATAATTTTGAACAATTTCTTCGTGACTAGTTTCATTAATTAAGCACGCAAAATTGTGAGAAGCAAGGGGACTCACACTAGTGAAACGCCCCAACATATGAGAGGCAAGGGGACTTACAGTAATGAAGCACCCCATGGGAACATCATTCTACAACGGCCATTTCTTTGTTCCTGGGTAACGCTAAGAGTATGATACTGTACATTTTGTACAAAAATAGATTAATTTGGCTAACGAAAGAATTGGTGCACATTTTTTATCGATTTTATGCGTCTTTCTCGGATAATTCTAAGTAAATCAGAGTTCTTCCCCAATTTTAATTTTTTCTCGATTTCAGCACCACCTGTCAATGCTTTAAAGAATGTTTCAGACAAAACTTGATTACTATTTTATGGAGAATCCGAATCTGCAATTAAAAATGGGTGTTTCCATTTTTTGTATCATTTGATGTCCCCCTTTGAGCTTACGAACTTCTTACCCACTATTTAATAGTTTTCGAGATAATCTCATCCGAATTTTCAGATGGACCACCCTGTATATCATCACAGTAACAGGTACTGAAACTGCACATTGTTTAAAATAAAATTTACAGAAATTACAATTGAAACTTAACTCATTCGATTAACGGAATATATCAAAAAATTGGTTATTTTTTAGCAGTTTCTTCTACTACGAGGGTTATGCCAAATTATTTGTTTAAATCGTGAAATTAACAAATATAGTTACGTATACAATACTTCTGACAAAACCGTTAATTACTTTGAAATTAATGAAGGGCTGGTTTTGCTTAGATGTTTTTGAGTAGAGCTAAATAGATACTTAAATACTGCTAGAATTTCGTCTTCCAAATGTTTACAATTACTACAGAATTTATATTTGTTTATACGTCAACAATAGAATTTAAGTTACGAAACAGTCACTGATTTCACCCTATAACAAAAGATACTAACTAGTAATAGTCAAAATAAATTAGAAAATCAATTATATACCTAAAACTAAGCACAAAATTAGATCTGGGGTTATATTCTTTAAAACCGATGGCCAACCTTTCTCTTTTATGGAAATGCCAATAATATTCACGTATGGTAATGGTAAATAGTTAAAAGTGACAAAACGAATTTAAGGAGGCAGATGGCAAAAGAAGTGGGGAACTGAAATTATCCCAGCTTGCTTCGTCACATGCTGCGTGGCATTTTCGATATTATTTTATTGATGGTGATCACGTTCTCCTCTTGAAATCCTTGAATGTATGGGTTGTTATCCATTGCGATCTGTACGAGACTAAGTTCCTAGTTAGCATTTAAAACAATTCGCCACATGTCCTCAAAATATTCCCATAAGCAGTTTTAGAGGGATTCATGCACTAAATCTCTTGTACTCTACCACTTTCCCACCCGCTGGCGTATCTGTGAAGCATCCGGCGTTTTCTAAATCGTTCAGATCCGAAGGAGAAGCAGAGACATAGGTTTTCAGAGTCGATGTTATACCTACAGTTCATGTATCGTCAACCACAACCCTGCTAAATTCATATCATATGTCATGGAAACAGGAACGCTGAAACACTACATGTAAGTTTCGATGCCACTGTAACAGTACCCTCCCATATCGTAAATGATCCATCAAGATATATGAAATTCCTTCATGGAAGGGTTAAAGCGTCTTGGTGTTGGATGACAATTCTAATTTCATCGTTCTTGTTAAATGGGGTTGATGCATAAGGCTTATGCGAGAAGTATTCCTGGCTTTAATGCACTTGTCGTATCCCACCGACTAGTTACATCGAACGATGTCTTGCAAGGTTTGAGGCCTACTGATTTAAGAAATTGGTAGTTTGCACATGTTATCACCTTGCTGTTCTGTTGTGAAGTGACCCGCTGTGCGTTGTGCATGGTGGTTTTATACCTTATGCACAACCTGTCTTCATTGACAGTATGATGACGCTGGGGGCTGTTGCGATCCCTGACTAGTTGAACCTCGCTACCGACCCGTCCGGCCAGTTAAAGGTCGTCGTTTCTGCCTTCAACAGGTCCTGGTTGATTGAAGTTTGCCGTCACTGCTTCTGGTTCTCTGCACCTTCAAGGTCACTTCTGGTTTTGCTTTAGATGTAGCAATACAACGATCTCCTCGCCACAAAAGTTGACAAGTTGATTATTCTTGATCACAATATGCAGTTCCAGACAGTCCAGTGTGTGAACAGTTACTGGGAGGTAAATAGCGTTGGTAGGGGTCTTAACGCTCTTATACGCTGTTCTAACTGATGGGAAGAATCCATAAATTGCACGAATCAATCTACTGTTGAGATAAAAATTTGTTGCAGTGTTACCCTCAACATATATTGCGCTGACGGTAAGTATGTCCACAGACTGATCAGGTCTGTAAAATGTATAAGAGTCGTTCTTCAGAACCTGTCCTTTTGTGAAACTCAGTAGCCGTCCTATTGAACCTCTCTGGATAAAGTTAATCGCTGGATTCGGTGTCTTTGTTTCAGATTTAAGTGCATTGATGTTTGCACATAGCACAACCGCTTTTCCAGACCGTTTTGAAAAGTTGTTTAAATCCTAAATATCGTATGTACCAGGTTCTGTTTCCACAGTTTCTTTTCCACCATTAACTTCCAGATGAAGTTTATTATTAGCCTCTGTGATATTCGGAATGCTTAAATCAGTCGGTGGGAAGTAATTCGCGCTAATACTGACGATCGCTCTTTTAAAGGCGTCTGTACCTCAACTGATGAGTGGATCTTTAATGCATCTCCTTATAAACCCTTCTTCGTAAACGTTAGGAGAAACATGACGCAGAGATGCCCACACAAGTATGTATTAAAGCCCTGGTAGCGATGAAAATTGTACAACACAATTCTCCTGGCAGTGAAGTATCATAGAAACTCTTCTGGTTCGTGCAGGTCCCCAAATTAGTGGAAATAGTAGACGTTATTTGTATTTTCCTTAGCATACACCACCCAGGGGGTACCTGGCCCCACAACATGTAAATTCACAATTCCACATTCTCTGGATTTCCACTTAGTCTTCGGTAATATATCCCGCATAAACACACCATGGAATCTTGGAATGCTAAATTTTTTCCTATCAAACTTGAGAAAATCTGTATTTGTAATTGCTCTATGCGGTAGGATAGCTAACAGTCTTTTTTTTTTAATTGATGAAGAGACATAGTCCTTTCGTGTATGGTTTCAGGTATGGTTCTTTTGCGATGCCTTCTGTTTCCATCAGGTGGTTATGTCTTCTTGCTTCCTCTAGCCGCTCCTGGGAGTTCTGTGCGTTCATTACTGTTCTGGCAACAGGCGCAGCACCACCTGTCAGTGGTACCATGGCTGAGAGACTTGGAGGGAAGGAATGAGGTAGGGGATAATTCCAGCTGATGACCTGGGTGTCAGCAGAAGTCCGGATGCTTTGTCCGGTCCTCTATGCTTCAGGGCGCAGTCAAGTTGCAGTTTTTTTAAACACCCCTGCGCCGTATTTTTCTTTTTCTTCGTTGTTGTCTTCTTCAGTGCACGACATGCAGCATTCATAGCTTGCTTGAAATTCACACCCAAGCCCAACATAATTTTGTTACCCATGGCTTTATCAACAAAAAATGGTGAAATGCGCTGCCCTGTACCAGTGTCCTCCAATATCCTTTCTCGAACATATTGCCTTGGCTTTATCAGCTAAAATTCTGTCTTCAGTGAGACATCCTGGGAAATTTTTATATTCTGCGTATGCAGTGTTGTGTTCCAAATACGCCTCATCAACAAAGTTGATCTCCTTACCACCATGAGACAAAAGTTTTTGAAGCTTTTTACCAGATCCGCAATAATTATACACCACAACGTGCATTTAGACTGGAAGTTTGTCGAGAATACAACCACCTCCTATCTTGTGTATCCTATCGTGCATGTTATACTACTGTGCTGGTTATGCTCTGTGCACCCCATTACACAACAAATTGTCAGCATCAGCGTCAATCCAGCTGTTTTGTGTTGCAAGCTATTTAATTATTGCTCTATTCCCTCATGTCTTATGACACACACTATGAAAAACAAGTGTGGTTCTGTGCTCTTCTGCATTTTCTCTGAGTAAAAGCATGCTGAAATCTCGGTGCTACTGCTGTCATTTAAGATGCAAGTTCTGCGATTTGTTCTCTGCACTTTGGAAACTGTAAATATCTCACTCGACCAGTCTGGGAGGTATGACCTCTGAAATGCTGTTTACTGTTTTGAGATATGAGTCAAATCACGCACTTTAAATTTATGTTCAGGTGGATCCAGTATTTTAATACGATAGTAAACCATATCGACGAATCCATTACCACAAACATGCATTTGTCTCATTTTTTTGTGCTATGTTTGGTTCAGTTAAGCTGTACAATTATTTAATTATTCATGGGAGGATACCTGTCTATTTGAATGAGCTGCGAAGATTAAAATGCATTCACATTTGACCTTTTATTGTTCTGTTCAGATGTTCCACGCTACCCACATTCATGTGGGTGAAAGTTGAGTAGTGATATATTCCATACCGCTGTGTCACGCTCTTGAAATACCTGTTTTAAAACTCTCCGCTGTGAACGGTTTGGAGGTTGTCTAGGCATCTATTCGTCCCTGTCTGCATCGAAAGCTCAAACGCTTCCGCTACGTCTCTCACTATTTTTGTTTTAAAAAGCAATGCCCACGCAAATTTGAGTATATGTCAATAACAATTAAAATATATTTGAATCCATTATTTGCATGTGAATATTCCCGTGTATCTACAAGATCAGCCTGCCTTAAGCCATCCAAACTCTTAATCATAAGGTGCCTATGAGGGTATGTTTTGCATGCCAGTTTGTGCAGTTCTGGAACTTCTGTCTCCAATAATTATTCTGTTATACCTCTCTCAAACCTCAGATATTAGTGAAACATCTTCATTCGAATGAGCAGCATTACCACCAGCAGCTGATGTCATGAGCAGTTGCAGTCGATCTATTAGCTCACTGCCGGCCGCTGTGGCCGAGCGGTTCTAGGCGCTTCAGTCCGGAACCGCGCTGCTGCTACGGTCGCAGGTTAGAATCCTGCCTCGGGTATGGATGTGTGTGATGTCCTTAGGTTAGTTAGTTAGGCTTAGGTATTTATAAGTCTAGGGGACTGATGACCTCAGATGTTAAGTCCCATAGTGCATAGAGCCATTTATTAGCTCACTCGGATTTTGTTAGGTAAATATACTGCCGGAGGTCTATCGTTAACTCTTTTATACCATCACCAATGCTACATTGAAAGTTTAACATAGGTTTTATGATGGTTTAGTATTCCGCACTGCGCTGGTTTCCTGCTTTCCTATGTGCACTGGTCATTTGCAGTATTTCACCATACGTCTCCAGATCTTTGAGTGAATAATTTACAGTACTTGTAGGATTTAAGAAAATGAGGTTCCTTTGATCAGTTGCTGTTTGAAATTCTGTATCACCTACCTATCTTGTTTTTTCTTTTAAACTTACAGCTGCATGCCCAAACATGTATGGTTTTTCACAACTGACGCCGAATATTTTGTCCATCCTATTATCGCTCTAACAGTTAATGAAATCAGCAACGCTATCGTCATTGTGTAATATCAATGAGGGTTCATCGGGAAATTTAGCAACTGGTCTGAAGGTTTCTCTGTGCCTCATCTCGATCCAGATGTCCTAACCTTAGCAGTTGTAAATTCCCCAAAACAGGTTTCGGTTTCGCAATGACACCTTGTTATTTACTAAGCAGACTCCTTCGCAGGGTGCACCTTATATACATTCCGTCCAATTCTATCAACCTTTGCTGTTAATTTATGTACTTCCTTTTCAGTTCCATCAACCTCTGCAGGTAAGTTGTCTACTTTCTCAGAATGATTTGAATGTACATCTCCAGTTCCTCAACCCTAACATCTAAGTCTTTCATCAGTCTTACCAGTGTCTGGCCATACGTCTCTAGGTCCTTAACTTTACGTTCTAGAAGTAGAAATTTTCCGTCTATGCATGGACGCATTCTCTGTCTATGCACACCTATCCTCTCAGGCTGAGTGCCTGACATATGTGCAAAGTTGTCCATGGTGTGATGTAAATTAATTTACTCAACACTTTTTCATGTCTGTATATAAAGAAACTCCTGTAAGTTCCACCTGTACCTACCGTCATTCAGTTTTCTTGATTTATTAATAAAGAGAAACCTGTACTGTGTGTGTGAGACTAGTAATCTCCACATATCTTTATAGAAATCGTTGAATGACATTTCGGTTCCTACATACACCCAGTAAATGTGTTTTAAATTCAAATTGTCTCGTTTGAAAACTAAAATGAGACTTGTATAATCCCTCATCAACTGTTTCTGTATCGTGGAATGTGTTTGATTCAGATTAAATAGGTCAACACACATATGACGACCAAAATAGAAATATTGTAGAATTTTATCCTGGTTTTCCACAGCAAAATCGTCAAATATGAGCATGGTGTTTGGCTTTACTTTTTCTGGCTAAGGGATTTGACTGCTTTAACTGAATGTCATATATGTTATAACATCTTCGCCTTGAAGCATCTTTTGCAGTAGCTGGTACTTCGGCTGAAACAGAGTTTATGAAAATACATATACATCCTCAAAGCGTACTCCATCCAGGAGTTTTGGCAGCAAAACAACAACATTTGTCATGTCTTGGATGGACCTACAATTATCGCTCGTATATTATCGAGTAGGAGTGTTCCGGTTCTTCTTCTTCTGGTCTTCTTCCACACCGTCACAGCAGCAGTCATTTACAACAAAGTCCTAATGTTTCACGCCCGCCGCCCTCCTCGACATGATACATCAGGTTGTAGTGTTAAATGGGTTTTTATAGAAAAATAAACATTTATAACAATATGTATAGCCATTATAGTGCAATAATCTTACCAACTGAGCTACAACGGCTACACCTTGCACTGTATGACAGGGTAGTTAAATAAGTAAAACAAAAAAGATTTTGCAAAATATTTTTTATTTACACATCAGAAATGTTGCATATCAGAAAATTTCTGACGTTCAGTCCTCATAACAGCACAGTGTTTTGCAAATAAAGTTTCTTGTATGCACAGAATCCAGCGTGTGTTTCTCTCGGACTGATGGGTGTTCCTTTCGCGTCTTCTTTGGGCACTGTATTGATGCAGTATTCCTGTATTGATGCATTGCACATCATACGTACAGAGATAGTTCACAATGTCTTTATACACAGTTTGAACATAAGGCAACCATCTGTTCAGTCTTTTCAACGCAAGGGAGAGCACCATCCGTAGGCTGAACAAGTTTGTTACAGTGAAGTGATCCAGATAAAAGAATCGAGCGCCAATCTCACCATGAGTGCCAGTCCATCGTATAATAACGTTAAAGATAGCGTCAGGTCAGCATAGCAAATGTCTGGACAATCACAATACCTGGAGGTCATCTGTTGATTGATATAGGATTCTGCACAGCACAGTTCATCCCATTCCAACTCTCTAAATCGCACTTTAACACTTCTGTTCACTGATGCTTCTATACCAATATTTAAGCACTTTTAACCCCTAGCTGTTAAATTATAAGTTGAAATGTAAATCAGTAGAGCACTGGCAGGAACTGGCAGCTTCTTATTTACCACATCAACACTCTGTCCTTGCAGTAACACCGGAATGTTCTGGGATGGTGCGTATGTCAGAGATTAGGAAAGACCTGTACTGTGTGGAGAAGGGCTCCCAGGAGAGATATTCTGAGAGTTGGGCCTGGCTGGGTGTCTTCATCGATGAGCAGGACCTATAACAGCAGCTTGTTGTCCTGCTCCAACACGCTGGTCAGGTGCACTACAGGATTCCACGATGCTGCTGCCATTGCCACACCCGAAAGGCCAGAGATCGCTGCAGGTCCCAATGAGTCGGTTCTGGCTGCTGCTGGTCCAGACACACTGGAGGTCGCTGCCAGTCCAGACACAGTGAAGGCCATTGGTAGTCCAGACACACTGGAGGTAGCTGCTGGTCCTAACATACTGGAGGGCGCTGAAAAAAGAAGAATAAACATTAAGCATCCATAGACAAAGACATGGAGCTGAGCAAAGTACGGAACTAAGCTACATGTGCTTACTTTTAGGTTCATTTTGCAATGTGGACGCGGATAAGGATCTCGGTTGCTGTTGATACTGTATGGTTCTTCCACTGACGGACTGTGTGACGGAAAGTGCACCCATCCAATATACCCCTGACATGACTGGATGCAGCATTCCTGCACTCCTATTGGCTCCCACCGATTTTCAGGTGTTGGATGCGGTGAATGCTGTGTTCCTATTGGACCCTGAGAGATGTGGTGAGGAAAAAACTGTTTCAGGTGGCCTCTGTGGCAGTTCTGTGAAGTAGCTAAGGTGAAGCCATACACTCTGGTGAACACCTCTGGTTCATTCTGTCTGGGGTAGTAGAATAGGACGAAGTTGTCTCCTGCACTGAGGATTGACTGGCCATTTCAAAACACAAGAGCAGCTCCAGTGCAAGCAGTAGTCTCGTGAATTTCTAAATGTATCTTCAGCCTATCCTACTGCATCGCCATTATCTGCTGAAAAGTATTCACCTAATGTTCATCCATTACCACCTCTTTCCATTCCTCGTGTAGGACGCTATGGACACAGTCCTCAGCTGTATGCTTACAGGCAACACACTTATCAAATTTGTCTCTGTCCAACACCAACATCAACTCAGTTGAACACATGATGATATTAGCTTCCCACACGAACACTACATACTAAGACACTGCAGTAACATGGTTCCAAACTGAGATAAAATACCCATAAAAATGCCTATTCTACCGCAATATCTGTTTATTTTCTTCATCATCACATGAGCGCTCCATAGTGAGTCCTTCGTGTCCAACATCTCAACACAGACTGACAAATTTAGGGCTGGGAGCCAATTAGAATACTGGTGCTGCCTGGTGGCCACTTGTGGAATTAGAGCCTCAGTAGCGGCCAGACCTCTGCTGATGTGCATATCTAGTGGCCACCCAGTGCCTGAATGACAGACCTACATGAGGGTGACCCAAAACCGCAGCTAATATAATACATTTCTTTCTATTCCTCAGTGTTTACAGTTAGTATGTCATAGGAAGTGATGATGGGGGATGCACATGTGAGCTCTGTACATGTGGAGGAGCCCAGTCTCCCACAAACTTGATGATTTCCTTGAGGTGGAGGGGATAATTAATTGATAAATTTAATTAATTTATCAATTAATTAAATATCAAAAGTGTGCTCATATTGGAAGATGGAGGGTGGAGGGTTAGGGATTTTCCAGAAGGGTGGAGTTACTGAGATCAATGGATTACCCCAGGGGGTCATAAATGAAACCCCAGGGGATCATAAACCAATTAGCATAACAGGTTAAGGGCAGGGAGTAATTTGCCCCTGAATGTATGTGTACAGGATAGCAGCCTGTCAAGGAATATTTTAGGGAATTGGTTTAAGAAATTTATTTCAAAGGCCCAGTGATATCTCTACAAATTTTCTCCAAGAGTAATTCACGCCGTGTCTACGTGACACAAGTCGCTTGTCTTTCAAAACTAAGGCAGTTCCGGCCAGTTAAAGCTGCTGACAGGAGACGCCCTGAGCCCCCTGCTGAAACAGCTAGTGAATTCATGCCATTGATTTTAGCCAATAACATGCGCGGGATAACGATCACGTGTGTGGATGCCGGAGTGTCCTGTCGAGCGGAACACAGTTGCTTCTCTCTATTGTAATCCAGACCTCGAGCAGAACAGACGGCTTTTCGGAAGGCAGAGCCTCTGGCTCTGCTTTTCACGACCAGCCACCAACTTAAGTTAACATGAACCGCTTCCCCTTCCATTGCCCAATTTAATTAATTGTTCGACCTCCTAGACTGGCCTAAATCTGCTAACTTCCGATCCTAGGCGCGTCCTTTGTACTCTGTATATTGAAATATATCCTCTTTATTGTACTTAATTTCCTGTTTTGTCATTTAACAGCAGCCCTGGATGCCCACTATCAAGTCGTGACCTCTCGACCTCCTGCACACTGCCGCCACGAGGCACCATCTTCCCCCTTCCCTGCCATTTTATAGATTAACATTGGTGTCAGAAGTTTCTCTCCCCACCCCAAACCACGTACTCTCTTACATTTGGTGTCAGGAGTGGGATGTAACAATTATATCCTCACTTCCCGACACGAACTCTTTTTCCAATTGGTGTCAGAATCGCGATTCGTTCCCACCGTTCAGTCCACAGGGTGGCCATTTATTCTGGTTCATGTTTGATGTTGTGTGGTCGGTCAGAAATCGTTACTGTTATTCCGCTGCAAGCCGAGCCTGGCTGCTACAACTGAGCCAGCTGCGACGCCACGCCAGACACTACGTCCGCACATACCAGCGCCCGGGGGAAGTCCGCTGCCTGCCTCTGCAGCGCGCCACTCATACACGTGCTAGCTTAGTCCACCGAGTTATGCCTCATAGTGCACGTGCACACTGTGTGCGCTCCGGCCGCATCTGATGGTCGCAGCGGCTTCGGCTTCACTTCTCAGTCGCCGCCTGGCGACCCTGAGCCGGACGGCGTGACATGTAAGAAAATCGAGATGCATCAGAGCTGCTGCCGTGGCTCCAGCTATTCGCGGTCGGCGCGGCTTCCCTGCCGCTGCCGCCGCCCACCTGCCACCCCACGTTCGCCGCCGGTCAACTTCCCGCTGTCATCTCCGTTTTGGTCCTGGCATCGGGGGGGCGTACTTTCAGCGCTGTGCAGCCAGCCGCCCCGCCCCCCACACCGCTGCTACGCGAGTACTGCGTGTGTACGGGCCTCAGCCGCCACACCGCCGACGCCACCGTCTCTTCTGTACTGTGAGTGTTGATAAACGCTGAGACCTTGCAACCATTTATCCAGGGAAGAACTTATCCATTAATTACCTATGGGGCAATTTCACTACTAATATTCTCCTTTGTTATACATATGTACTGTTCCAAATTCTTGTCTTAGCAAAGGCATACTGAATTCCTATATAAGCCCCTCAGATGTATGTTAGATAGATGTTAGTTTAAAACTACAGTTCCATTGAACATTTGTAATGCCATAAAATTATGAGGTATGTTAAGATAATTTTTTTATAGCTTTCGATTTTATCTCCAGGGATGTGCAGCTTGCACAATGTGTTTGGCAACCACAGTCTCCCAGCCATTCACGGCATTTTCTTCCATTTCGTTTTCGTGTCATGATCAACTCTTTTTTTCTTTCATGTTCCCTATAAGCGTTATTTCTCCTTGCTCCACAGAGGTGAGCGCTTTAAGAGCTCTGTAATGCCCTGTTCCGTCATACTGTGTCTGAAAGGTTTCCGAAATCGTTGGTGCACTAAATCTTTTTACCTTGATGGGAGTTTGTTTTTATTGCAAGACCGGGTACAGACATGAAATCAGCGTTTAGGCCTTGTAAGAAAAGCGACAAACCATTGGATTCTGACGGTCCTGGTGATGTCCGTTCTTTACTACCGGTACTTTAGGCCCCAAGCGCATACACAGTCGTAATTACACAATTAGCACTTGTGTTGCCGAAACCGATAGGACGTTGTGTGACACGCCGGATTGCGGGATGAAAGAAATGAACTTATTCTACCTTCTTTCTTTTCTTTCTTGTCTCTCTGCATTCACTTTCTTCACTGTTTATTCTTTTTCTATCCATGCCTTCTGTTTTTCGTAAGTGGTAGTTCCTTGATTGGTTAACTCAATGCACAAAGTTACGATGAAACAGAATTGATCTGTTCTACCCCTGTAAGTTGATAAGAGAGGATAGATTACTTCCGGCTGTTATCCCCCAGAGGGCAGCGAAGTTTTGTTGATATGAAGTGATGTATGAGGTTGTTTTATTGAGGTTATTGGTGAGCAGGCAAAAGGACCTTTGTGTGTTGTTTTATGTGATGTTAAATGGTCTGTTTTATGCTGCCACCCCAGAGGTCAGCGCATAACCGTTAACCATGATTCACTTTACCATGCAGCGAGTTTCCAGTTGAGACAATGTTTTTTAGTCGTCTAAATTGCGGTCTATGTTCCCAGTGAATGCTTACTATAAGCGGAGACTGCATGGTGCAACCACGTGGATTGGCACAGCCATCGCCTTGCAATAAGTCAGTCACGCCCCCAAACGTTACCACTTCTCTCCCTATTCTTCGTCTTGCCTGTCATAAATTAAGTCTAATCTTCATTTGAATTATAAGCCATTTATTGTATACGTTTTGAGTGACCATGTACGGAGAGTATTAAGTGGTTGAAGGTACCCTCTCCCAACTAGTGTTTAAGTATTTGTTATTTGATGATAGTAAGCTGTTTGCATTATATTCAGCTTTGTTGTAGAATTTTTGTATTGTACTGTAATTCACTTTTAGATCTCCTCTGTAGACAATAATTTGGTTTTGCCTTTCGAAAGAATGCATCAGGTTTACCCTACTAAAGTTTTTCTACAACGCTACTTTTTACAAGCTTTCGTCGTTGAACGTTTCGTTTTTTTGTCAAACCTAGAATGTGGAGCCCCTGCCGGCCGCGGTGGTCTAGCGGTTCTGGCGCTGCAGTCCGGAACCGCGGAACTGCTACGGTCGCAGCTTCGAATCCTGCCTCGGGCATGGGTGTGTGTGATGTCCTTAGGTTAGTTAGGTTTAATTAGTTCTAAGTTCTAGGGGACTTATGACCTAAGATGTTGAGTCCCATAGTGCTCAGAGCCATTTGTGGAGCCCCTCCTTGCGTTGTCAATTCTATTTGTCTTTTCTTGTTCAGTAGATTGTGATACTTCGAATTTTCACCGAACTTTTGCAACTAATACTCAACTGTTCCACTGCTTTGCAGATGAATTAAGTCTACTGTCGTTTTAGAAGCATTTATTGTCCTGCTTTCTTTCAAGCTGCCTAAAATTAAAAATGATTGCGAGTTTTTGATTCTCATATCCGCTAATCCTTTCCCATGAACCATGGACCTTGCCGTTGGTGGGGAGGCTTGCGTGCCTCAGCGATACAGATGGCCGTACCGTAGGTGCAACCACAACGGAGGGGTATCTGTTGAGAGGCCAGACAAACATGTGGTTCCTGAAGAGGGGCAGCAGCCTTTTCAGTAGTTGCAGGGGCAACAGTCTGGATGATTGACTGATCTGGCCTTGTAACATTAACCAAAACGGCCTTGCTGTGCTGGTACTGCGAACGGCTGAAAGCAAGGGGAAACTACAGCCGTAATTTTTCCCGAGGACATGCAGCTCTACTGTATGATTAAATGATGATGGCGTCCTCTTGGGTAAAATATTCCGGAGGTAAAATAGTCCCCCATTCGGATCTCCGGGCGGGGACTACTCAAGAGGACGTCGTTATCAGGAGAAAGAAAACTGGCGTTCTACGGATCGGAGCGTGGAATGTCAGATCACTTAATCGGGCAGGTAGGTTAGAAAATTTAAAAAGGGAGATGGATGGGTTAAAGTTAGATATAGTGGGAATTAGTGAAGTTCGGTGGCAGGAGGAACAAGACTTTTGGTCAGGTGATTACAGGGTTATAAATACAAAATCAAATAGGGGTAATGCAGGAGTAGGTTTAATAATGAATAAAAAAATAGGAGTGCGGGTTAGCTACTACAAACAGCATAGTGAACGCATTATTGTGGCCAAGATAGACACAAAGCCCATGCCTACTACAGTTGTACAAGTTTATATGCCAACTAGCTCTGCAGATGATGAAGAAATAGATGAAATGTATGACGAGATAAAAGAAATTATTCAGGTAGTGAAGGGAGACGAAAATTTAATAGTGATGGGTGACTGGAATTCGTCAGTAGGAAAAGGGAGAGAAGGAAACATAGTAGGTGAATATGGATTGGGGGGAAGGAATGAAAGAGGAAGCCGCCTTGTAGAATTTTGCACAGAGCATAACTTAATCATAGCTAACACTTGGTTCAAGAATCATGAAAGGAGGCTGTATACATGGAAGAAGCCTGGAGATACTGACAGGTTTCAGATAGATTATATAATGGTAAGACAGAGATTTAGGAACCAGGTATTAAATTGTAAGACATTTCCTGGGGCAGATGTAGATTCTGACCACAATCTATTGGTTATGAACTGCAGATTGAAACTGAAGAAACTGCAAAAAGGTGGGAATTTAAGGAGATGGGACCTGGATAAACTGAAAGAACCAGAGGTTGTACAGAGTTTCAGGGAGAGCATTAGGGAACAATTGACAGGAATGGGGGAAAGAAATACAGTAGAAGAAGAATGGGTAGCTCTGAGGGATGTAGTGGTGAAGGCAGCAGACGATCAAGTAGGTAAAAAGACGCGGGCTAATAGAAATCCTTGGGTAACAGAAGAAATATTGAATTTAATTGATGAAAGGAGAAAATATAAAAATGCAGTAAATGAAGCAGGCAAAAAGGAATACAAACGTCTCAAAAATGAAATCGACAGGAAGTGCAAAATGGCTAAGTAGGGATGGCTAGAGGACAAATGTAAGGATGTAGAGGCTTGTCTCACTAGGGGTAAGATAGATACTGCCTACAGGAAAATTAAAGAGACCTTTGGAGAGAAGAGAACCACTTGTATGAATATCAAGAGCTCAGATGGCAACCCAGTTCTAAGCAAAGAAGGGAAAGCAGAAAGGTGGAAGGAGTATATAGAGGGTTTATACAAGGGCGATGTACTTGAGGACAATATTATGGAAATGGAAGAGGATGTAGATGAAGATGAAATGGGAGATAAGATACTGCGTGAAGAGTTTGACAGAGCACTGAAAGACCTGAGTCAAAACAAGGCCCCGGGAGTAGACAACATTCCATTAGAACTACTGATGGCCTCAGGAGAGTCAGTCATGACAAAACTCTACCATCTGGTGAGCAAGATGTATGAGACAGGCGAAATACCCTCAGACTTTAAGAAGAATATAATAATTCCAATCCCAAAGAAAGCAGGTGATGACAGATGTGAAAATTACCGAACAATCAGTTTAATTAGCCACAGCTGCAAAATACTAACACGAATTCTTTACAGACGAATGGAAAAACCGGTAGAAGCCGACCTCGGGGAAGATCAGTTTGGATTCCGTAGAAATGTTGGAACACGTGAGGCAATACTGACCTTACGACTTATCTTGGAAGAAAGATTAAGAAAAGGCAAACCTACGTTTCTAGCATTTGTAGACTTAGAGAAAGCTTTTGACAATGTTGACTGGAATACTCTCTTTCAAATTCTGAAGGTGTCAGGGGTAAAATACAGGGAGCGAAAGGCTATTTACAATTTGTACAGAAACCAGATGGCAGTTATAAGAGTCGAGGGGCATGAAAGGGAAGCAGTGGTTGGGAAAGGAGTGAGACAGGGTTGTAGCCTCTCCCCGATGTTATTCAATCTGTATATTGAGCAAGCAGTAAAGGAAACAAAAGAAAAATGCGGAGTAGGTATTAAAATTCATGGAGAAGAAGTAAAAACTTTGAGGTTCGCCGATGACATTGTAATTCTGTCAGAGACAGCAAAGGACTTGGAAGAGCAGTTGAACGGAATGGACAGTGTCTTGAAAGGAGGATATAAGATGAACATCAACAAAAGCAAAACGAGGATAATGGAATGTAGTCAAATTAAGTCGGGTGATGCTGAGGGAATTAGATTAGGAAATGAGACACTTAAAGTAGTAAAGGAGTTTTGTTATTTAGGGAGTAAAATAACCGATGAATGTCGAAGTAGAGAGGATATAAAATGTAGACTGGCAATGGCAAGGAAAGCGTTTCTCAAGAAGAGAAATTTGTTAACATCGAATATAGATTTAGGTGTCAGGAAGTCGTTTCTGAAAGTATTTGTATGGAGTGTAGCCATGTATGGAAGTGAGACATGGACGATAACTAGTTTGGACAAGAAGAGAATAGAAGCTTTCGAAATGTGGTGCTACAGAAGAATGCTGAAGATAAGGTGGGTAGATCACGTAACTAATGAGGAGGTATTGAATAGGATTGGGGAGAAGAGAAGTTTGTGGCACAACTTGACTAGAAGAAGGGATCGGTTGGTAGGACATGTTCTGAGGCATCGAGGGATCACAAATTTAGCATTGGAGGGCAGCGTGGAGGGTAAAAATCGTAGAGGGAGACCAAGAGATCAATACACTAAGCAGGTTCAGAAGGATGTAGGTTGCAGTAGGTACTGGGAGATGAAGAAGCTTGCACAGGATAGAGTGGCATGGAGAGCTGCATCAAACCAGTCTCAGGACTGAAGACCACAACAACAATCCGCTAATCAGACTAAAATACCGAGTGGTATTAGAAGCAACCGACCACCAGCTGATGGAACGCGAAACGGAAATGCATTGCCATAACAAAGCCGGCTATTATGGGGTGTCTTCCCGTGAACCGCCATTTTGCTTCGTGGCGCTTTGTACTTCGGAGCCTCCTCCAAAATATAGTACCACCATACCATCTTCTGTAAACCCTTAGCATGCCCACTACGATGTGCAATTTCGTGGAAATCCTTGCTAAATGAAGCACCCGAGTTATCTACTCAATAGAGAAGAGTTGAATGCGTCCCCGAAGTTGAGAAGTACGCTACCCTCTCGCTATAGAGCGATAAGCGAGATCGAAAGTTCACCCTGACGAACACAAGTTTCGTTATTATTCACACTACTTTTTATGAAGTAATTTATTGACGAAGTGAGGATGTTACGAGCGGGCACGGAAATTGAAACTGCTATCATTTGGATACAGTACCCCGCCGTGTGTTTAGGAAATGAGACATCCATTTGTTTATTGAAACAAACACACCCATGATGTTACAAGATTGAAGCTCCCACTGAAATAAGCACTAGTTTGTTGATATTTAGCAACCACGACGTGACGTCATCGCCCAAGCGCAGCAACGCGCTATTTTGCTGAAAATTTAGTTAGCAAGAGACTTCCGACCAAATCAATAAAAGCTTTATTGTACAATGTCGCAGTAGCTCGCACCCCTTCTTTCGTAGCTCACCCTGTTACTTCAGCGTTTTCTGAATTTCGTGTTTGCTGAAAATAAACACTGAAATGCACTCCGTCGTCCAAAAATTTGTTTAAGAATTAATGCAAATACTGTACTAACGATCTTAACTGAGCCTCCTTAAACGTTGTTTGACGTGCCGCCATGAATTTGGTTTTGTCCTATAACAGTTAGGATATCTTCATGTACAAATTTGGTGTCGCTCTGTGTGGATCATTACCGATGTTTGACCGTCTGTTAGCCAGCATTATCTCTCTCTGTGTTTACGCATACTTTGCATTATACCGCCGGTACACGCCGCCAGCTGAGCTGAGTGCTGAAAGTGCCACTACCACTTCCCCTTCTCCCCTCTCGCCATTCCGCGTCCCTCGCGCTTACCTCCCCGCTCTTTCCCCTCCTACAAGACGTGCGTAACGCCCCCTCCATCAGCCTGCTAGAGAGAATGGCTATTAAAGCTTAGCGACGTCACACTTCCCCACCTGACAAGCCACATGCTCTTCTCCTGTCAGTCAAAGCCGGCCGCGGTGGCCGTGCGGTTCTAGGCGCTTCAGTCCGGAACCCCGCGACTGCTACGATCGCAGGTTCTCATCCCACCTCGGGCATGGGTGTGTGTGATGTCCTTAGGTTAGTTAGGTTTAAGTAGTTCCAAGTTCTAGGGGACTGATGACCTCAGATGTTAAGTCCCATAGTGCTCAGAGCCATTTGAACCATTTCTTGTCAGTCAGTTTGTTTACAAACAGTGCGTGCGCTTGTGTCGCACAGAACCACATTCTAGATGTGAACCTTTTTGAATTTCGTGATCTGATTATAAGCTCATTGCATTCTTTCCCTTCCTTTATATGAAGTTTTATGAATAGGACGAGAATATTGTTAGCTGTTTTGTCACTGTGGACACACATTTTAATTATCTTTTGTAGAGTTTTGCCTGTGTGTTCTCCATGCCTATAACTTTGTTTTACAAGCTTAGTTTATGTCGTATGGCAGGCCTCTGATATCATCCTCAATTCCAGTGTTTTACCAGTATAAGAAAAGGCTTTGTACTTCGCATTTTAACATGAGTTAATGTGGTAAAAGATTTTCATATGATTTATGGAACTTCATCTAACTGCACCCTCCATTCTACTGGAATGTGTTAATATTTTGTAGCCTGTGAAACTTTGTGCAACTATTACCCGTAACTAATATGTGGAGGATATAGCACAATTTTACACTTGTTATCACTCTTTTTAAATGTACTTCACCCAGTTCTTACCAAAGTCAGATGTTAACCACTACATTAAGCTGATTTATTGTTTTTACCCAAATACTTCGATTACCATAGAATTAAATATTTTGTTATAAGCGTGGATTTTCCGTTGTATTTTGTTATACTAATGATTTCAGTTATTACAGAAGACATTGTATTTCTGCACAAAATTTGAACAGCTAATATTTTGTTATTTTATGAACTCATGAACTTTCATAAACTTGGCTGCATGTAAGTAAGTCCCCTCCTACGTACATACAAAAATGAAAACAATTGCAACACAACCCTCCCATAGTATTACGGCCCCTACTATGGCAAACTGTCTTTCCGGGGAGTGACCGACGTCCTTTTGTAAACAATGTTTGTCACCACTTCTCTGGAAGGGGAAAGGAATGTACATAATGGCAGCCAGTGAAGGAATATTTTAGGGAATTGGTTTAAGAAATTTATTTCAAAGGCCCCGTGGAATCTTTACAATATTTCTCCCAGAGTAATTCACGCCGTGTCTACGTGACACAAGTCGCTTGTCTTTCAAAACTGAGGCAGTTCTGGCCAGTTAAAGCTGCTGACAAGAGACGCCCTGAGCCCTCTGCTGAAACTGCTAGCGAATTCATGCCATTGATTTTAGCCAATAGCATGCGCGGGATAACGATCACGTGTGTGGATACCGGAGTGTCCTGCCCAACGGAACACAGTTGCTTCTCTCTATTGTAATCCAGACCTCGAGCAGAACAGACGGCTTTTCGGAAGGCAGAGGCTCTGGCTCTGCTTTTCACGCCCAGCTACCAACTTAAGTTAACATGAACCGCTTCCCCTTCCACTGCCCAATTTAATTAATTGTTCGACCACCTAGACTGGCCTAAACCTGCTAACTTCCGATCCTAGGCGCGCCCTCTGTACTCTGTGTATTGAAATATATCCTCTTTATTGTACTTAATTTCCTGTTTTGTCATTTAACAGCAGCCCTGGATGCCCATTATCTAATTCTGACCGCTCGACCTCCTGCAAACTGCTGCCACGAGGCATATTTAACAGCATCTTCCCCCTTCCCTGCCATTTTAGACATTAACATTGGTGTCAGAAGTTTCTCTCCCCATGCCCAAACCATGAACTCTTTTACAATTGGTATCAGAAGTGGGATGTAACAATTATATCTCCTCTTCCCGACAAGTACTCTTTTGCATATGCTTGCCCGAGAATGTATGCAACTCACACAATAAAATGAGCCAGGACGCACTTTTCCCCACTATTCATGCCTCCACGACTCATCAGCTAAATTCAGCCAAGTCATAGAACTCCAAACCTAGCACAAATGCATCACCAATTCCGGACCAAGTGTAGAATAACAGTGTGTTAGCTGAACGATGTCGGAACCAAGAGTATCCTCTCAAATTTCCCTTAACTTCCCTCTTAAACTTTGTTGAAGCGCATGCCCAATCGCAGGGCATGGTACGAACACCCCTCCAGTGACAGAACTACCATTGTAACATTTGCTGCCATCAAGTTTGTAAAAGCTGGGATGCCCAATACACAGCAAAAACATAAAAATCCCCAAAACTTTGTCCTCATGCGCTACGGAATGCCCCGAAGGCGCTAAAACACGTGTGTAGAAGTACATTGAAAATTTTGGTTGTGGTTCCCAAGAGTGTTTTAGAAAATGTTTCGCATCTTTCAGAAACCTACTTCGCAGGCCAACAGAAACAGCTCCTGGCTACGGAAACGTCCAGTCGTAGAGCTGTGCGTGGCTTCTGGTCCGCGTTAGGTACTGTAGGTGAGTAGCGAACAGCCTCCCTGGACTGGATTTCGTCGAAGAGGTAACTTCTAGCTTTAGTCCTAAGTGCTGTAACTTTTTGTATGTGTAAGTTTGTTTAACTGAGTCCTTAATTCATTTCTTAGTAGGATTCAGCAATTATAGACTAACTCAGGATAACTTGCGTAGGGAGGAACTGTGAATAAACTCCCAATTTTTAGAACTGATAGCAGTGTTTCCTTAGTGCTCCGTAATTTGGGATTGTGGTGTACGATGCCACGTGGATTTATGAGTGTGACTAGATTCCAGAAGAAATCGTGTAGCTGACTATGAACATTCGGTAGTTATATTAAGGGAAAGGCCACTGTGTTTTGTGCAGATTTGAGCGAGTTTTTTTGTGCATGGTTGGTTACCACGTGTTTTGTTCGTAAGATTGTGATTCAGTATTTTACGCAAGCAATTGAACCCGTTTCCATTCTTAAGTAAATTTTCGAGATTTGCTATTTGATTTTCGTGAATGTTTGTTATATTTTATCGATTTTTTTTTAGTAGGTAGTCACGTGGTTATTAGCGATTTTCAGTGGGTCCCACCTTCTGGAAGAATTGTTCACAGGACGTAGTTCCTATTCCCTTTTCTTAGTTTGTCTCATATAATTTCTTACAAATTTGCGAATAATTTTCTGTAAATGTATTCGACCATCGAGGCTAGTCTCACTCTAATCCAATTTAGATCTTGGTCCACTATTAACTTACTGAACAGCTTGTTTCTCTGTGATGAATAGTTAGTCTGGATCTGTCTGTGTGTGTAATCCATCTTTCTCATAGCATTTCAGATTTCAAATGATGGTGTTCCTCATGAATGTATTTCAAACCGTTTACCAGCAACATTCAGTACCAACACTCCATGGTAGGTCAAGGTTTTTCCGTTAAATATGAGTTTATGTGCTTACCTCTTAAGGATTTAATTTCCATATATAAAAGGCAATGTCCCGACTGACTCACTCATTGACGTATCATCGCCCAGTCCAAACCGCTAATGATAGAAACTTGACATGTGCACAGGTTGTGGATCTTACATTGTAGGCATCGTTTAAGGAGTTTTTCGAAATTCCATCTCTAAGGGATGAAAGAGCGGATGAAATGTTTTGTGAACTATTTCGTTATGAAAGCATTTTTAAAGCTAAATCTTTGAAGATTTGAATTTGATTTCTCGCTTCGAAAAAAAAAAATGCGTTTCACTATTTGTGAAAATTCAACCACTTATTGAATGAAATAGGGCCAAACTGAATCACTGACTCATCATCGCCTAGGCCAGGGCCGGGCAGGAATCCTGCACATGTGCGGTGCACTTGCACGCGTGCAGTTAACAGGTGTTCCGCGTGCACACAGGGGCAAGCTGGCCACCCGCTTATCTCCCATCCCCACCATACCTTCTGTCCGCTCCTTCCTCTGCAATGCGTTTTGTTTCCTAGCTTGCTTTATTGAGTGAATAAATAAGGTTAGTAGGAGTGCTTGAAAGAAATCATGGTTTGAAAGAGTACCTATTACCTACGATACGTTTTATTTAATTATCACAGGTGGAGTTTACAATTCGTTTAACATCTGGAACAAAATTTCTACATACAGACAAACACAAACAGTTACGTAAATTTTCATCACTGATGTTTTCTCTTAACCGAGACTTATTAATTCAGCAAATGGTTTTCCAGCTCTCGCTATATTAAGCGCAGTCTTATAACTTGCACATACCGCTGGGCTATTATTGTTGTCCTGAAAACTTGAAAACAGTGCTCCATAAAATGTTAAATCAGTTAGATGAGAGACATGACGAGAGAAAGTCGCAGATCTCTTGTGACAACAGCAACTACGACAAATTCAAATGGCTCTGAGCACTATGGGACTTAACTGCTGCCGGCCGCGGTGATCTAGCGGTTCTGGCGCTGCAGTCCGGAACCGCGGGACTGCTACGGTCGCAGGTTCGAATCCTGCCTCGGGCATGGGTGTGTGTGATGTCCTTAGGTTCGTTACGTTTAAGTAGTTCTAAGTTCTAGGGGACTTGTGACCTAAGATGTTGAGTCCCATAGTGCTCAGAGCCATTTGAACCACTTAACTGCTGTGGTCATCAGTCCCCTAGAACTTAGAACTACTTAAACCTAACTAACCTAAGGACATCATACACATCCATGCCCGAGACAGGATTCGAACCTGCGACCATAGCGGTCGCGCGGTTCCAGACTGTAGTGCCTAGAACCTCTCGGCCACTCCAGCCGGCCAACTACGACAGATTTATCTGGTATCGTCAGATCGCTCTTCTTAAGCTCAGTCAATTCCCCATCCGCTCAGAATCCGACAATAAATTGTACTCGTCCTTGTGAAATTTATTATAATGGCCTACAATACTAAACTTCCGTTGACCAGCGAGAATACTGCCACATATTAAACATTTCGAATTTTCACGTTTTTGCACAAAGAAAAAATGATTCTCCCATTACTTTTTAAAAGATAGCAAATCTCCACTTCTCCGTTTCTTGAAATACAGCGTTCACTACATAGTGCTCGCTTCGCATCAACGTCCGCAGCTTAGCCTGGCACTACACTGCCGCAACCTGCCGGCTGTCGCCACAGCCCCGGTCGACACCTGCACGCGAGCAGCACACATGCAGCGCTGTGCGCTCATGAGCCGCGTGCAACGTTTGCCCGCCCCTGGCCTAGTCCAAGCCGCTAAGGATAGAAACATTACATTTGGAGATCGTGTCCATCAGAATGCATCGTTTAACATGGGAATTTCGGAGTTCGAAGGAGGTGAAACAGGGGATGTAAAGCTTTTTGAAAATATGTCGATGTTAAGCCAATCGCTAGAACTACAAAAATTGGTATTTAGTTTGTCAGAAGTAAAAAAAAATGCGCATTTCAGCGTTTTTGTAAATTCAACCATTAAGGAGGTAGATGGGGTGTAATATGGGTTGAAAACTGTTATTCCACCTCTCGGTTAGATATAAATAAATGTGTTAGGAGATGAAAATTTTCTATGGAAATGTCACCACAAGAATGCAAAAGACTTAATTAACAAAAACCTTGAACTCCAGCTACCAAATCGCTTTTTGGTTACAAGTACGTTCAGAAAAGATCATTGTTCTGTGGCCTTAACTACCATGAGAAGTTTGGAAGGCGTGGCAATTCGATTCACATGAAAGAAAGAAAAATCTGTGCAGACCATACAGTCCACGATATCGGAGCAGCGGGCGCTAAGCTAATCACGAAAGAAATGTACAACGAAATACCTTCCTGATATCCTGATATTCAAATGGTTCAAATGGCTCTGAGCACTATGGGACTTAACAGCTATGGTCATCAGTCCCCTAGAACTTAGAACTACTTAAACCTAACTAACCTAAGGACAGCACACAACACCCAGTCATCACGAGGCAGAGAAAATCCCTGACCCCGCCGGGAATCGAACCCGGGAACCCGGTCGTGGGAATCGAGAACGCTACCGCACGACCACGAGCTGCGGACCCCTGATATTCAATAACGCGCCCGTTGTTTACCCAATTGCCTATGGAGGGCCGGCCGTTGTGGCCGAGCGGTTCTAGGCGCTTCAGTCTGGAACCGCACGACAGCTACGGTCGTAGGTTCGAATCCTGCGTCGGGCATGGATGTTTGTGATGTACTTAGGTTAGTTAGGTTTAAGTAGTTGTAAGTTCTAGGGGACTGATGACCTCAGATGTTAAATCCCATAGGGCTCAGAGCCATTTGAACCATTTTTTTTATTTTTTTTTTTTTTGCCTATTGAGGCTCTTCCAGGCCAGCTTAGCTCACTTGTGTATGATTTTTAGTATACTGAAGAGCATTCCTGAAGCTGATTCTCCTACAGAATTAATCAAATATTATCAAGGTATATCGAAATTTCATTATTTTTTTCCAGAACTGAAGCCTATCGACTAACTGTTTTTCTTTCCAAACAAATGTTCAGGATAGTTAAGTGGTAGGTCAATTCCGGTGTCTGAGATAATTTTTCTAATAAAATCACTGTTTAAATTTACTTAATAATGTACTAGGCTAGGTAGACCTGCCAGGCTAGCCGAGGGCGCTAATGCGCTGCTTCCTGGACTCAGGTAGGCGCACCATCCCCGGATCGAATCCGCCTGGCGCATTAACGACGCGGGCTGGTGTGGTTTTTAGGAGGTTTTCCACATCCCACTAGGTGAATACTGGCCTGGTCCCCACGTCCCGCCTCAGTTACACGACTCACAAACATTTGAACACATTCACACTATTCCATGGATTACACTAGACACAGACAGATAAGGTACACTAATTCCGTCCTGGGGGGTATAAGGAGGCGGCAGGAAGGTCATCCGCCCACCCCTTAACATTACCATTGCCAAATCCGTACCTAACCATGCCGACCCTTCGACAGCGGCGCAAGCAAACGAAACGAATGTACTAGGCTATGTAACACAATAACTTTCCATCAGCCGACCTAGCATTCTTTCCCTAGCTCAATGTGAATCACTAACACTATTCTAAACATAGAAGTTTAAATTTCAAACATACATCTAATAACTCAAAAGGAGCAGCTCAACGTCTATCTAAGCAAAGTTCAGAGCTCTCAAAAGTCATAACACACAGCTTATAGTTACGAAAAATCTAAATCTAAAGTACTATTACTAAAAACTGTGTAGTTTTTTGTGTGGCGCAATAACTAGTTGAGTGTAAATTATGCGTCGATATAGTCTAAACCTAAATCGAGAAAATTAAAATAAAAGGTGATAAGGAATGAAGTGGGCATACTTGATTCATTTGCTTTTTTATTTACATTCATTTCTGTTATTGTTTAGCTGAAAATAAAAACTGAACTCGAGTCTAACACTTCCTCAGAATATCGCAGCTTCATTAAGTCTTTGCACTCAATCATTGTTCACAAACAGTGACACTTGAACGCGGGGAGGATATCTTGTCCAGTTCAAAGAACTAACTCCGCATCATCATGGGATCAACCTCATCCAGTTGATACTCTGGGTAAGTCTCTCCCTCTGGGTGTGGCTGCCCAAGCATCTAGTCACTGCGTTAGCATGATGACAATTGGCGCCGTGAATGAAGCCAAGAAAGTTTCCATTGTCAGTGGTCTGGATTTCGTGGTTCTTATGAGTACAAGGGCATAGCATCTCTGATGAGGAAACATCATCAGATTAACCTCGTATTTTAAGGAGAAAACTGCACACTTGCAAGATACCAGCATTAGCAACAGAACCTGCGAGAAAATCTTGGCCATAATTATGACCCTATGCAGTTATGACCTTCTGCAAGTAAAACTTTAACATGTTGGCACCGGCATACAGTGGGTCAACTCGCATCAAAACCTGGACAGAACAGGAAAAAAGGGTGCACGTGCTGACTACAGTACCGCGAAATGTTGTGTAGACTGCACTTATGCATACTTTCCCTAAGCTGCGGTGTCATTCCAGTCTCAAGTAGATATGGAACATGCCGTGACAGTTGACGGTAAACCAAAATTTTTAGTTTTGCGGAACGTTGCAGAACTATTCAAATTTTGTACAGAGGGCTCTAGAATTAAAACATATCTGGAACTGTAAAAGAATATATTTCTCGAAAGTCGGGTGCCAACCTCACAGGATTCTCAATATTCTGCAATAATGCCCGATGCCGACACCAGTCCACATAGTTTTCATGGACGGAATGCCATAGTCGGAGCTGCTCTGTTGACGATTGGTTGGCTATCGGAAGATGAGCAGGAATAAGGATACCGGACGTTACCGATAAGATTCTACACGCCAATATTCCGTGTGAAAATGATACACTTCATATTACATCGGCTTCTGGCATGTTCGGGTCCATTCATCTGGAGAGTCCAGAAAATCACAATTGAAGAAGATAACAGACGCCACATGGTGAAAAAGACCTGCTTTTCAAACCATCTCAGTGGATAACCCGACACAAGCGATGAATGTGACTATCATTCCGATATAAAAAATATAAAATATCGAATAAATCATTTCAATACGCCATTTTCGACTTCTAATGCGTTATTGCTGATCTCACAATACTTTATACCCGAATCCGCTAAATGTATAATTTTTATTCGCCAAACTGGATCCTCCGTTTTGAATTTTGTTATTCCAGCAATGGATTCCAAACACTCTAAAAAGAGCACAGGTTAGAAGGGTTTTGTATCAATTTTTCTGTTGCGTCCAGGTATTGAAGCGAGTTGATCCACTGTGGGGCGCTGAGAAATGTTTTTCTCGCGATGTGACAGCACGCGTATTCATGCTTTCCTTCATGCTGCTTTTCCTTTTCCTCCCTTGGCTGGTGGTCGTATGGCAAACGTCCTAGCCTACTATTTTAATATACTGATATTTTATATTGAAACTGCGATAAATTAGTTCTTTCAAAACAACTACAGATCACATAAAAAAATTTTACACTAAATTGATCACACATTACGCAATATCTCACTTGCTCCGGAAGCTCTCTGTTTAAGGCTCACACAAAATTGTATTAACAGCTGTTCCCTGTGCCTGGCTGATACGTAATACATTATTCGTTAGTGTATTGCTGGTAGCATAAGTGTCAGGGTCGAGACTAAGCAAAAATGGTTCAAATGGCTCTGAGCACTATGGGACAGTCCCCTAGAACTTAGAACTAGTTAAACCTAACTAATCTAAGGACATCACACACATCCATGCCCGAGGTAAGGTTCGAACCTGCGACCGTAGCGGTCGCGCGGTTCCAGACTGAAGCACCTAGAACCGCACGGCCACTCCGGCCGGCCGAGACTGAGCCACCGGGGGTACACGGTTTCCAACGGGAGGATCTCTCTTGAGTCACCAATGGTACATGCTGCCTAATGGGAGGATCTAGCGTGAGCCACCGGTGGTACACACCGACGTGGACGTGATAAATTATCACACGCACCGGTTGTTTGTCTCTCCCTCCACCCTACTGCAGTCGCTTAGTAGCGGCCTTTACACGGGCAGTTCTGCCGGGGCGATTTGCAACGCGCCAAGCAGGTATGGGTTCCCGTAGCTCCGTCATAGGGCGAAGCTACTAGAAAGGGATCTACCTACTCCGATACTCGCGCAGAACTGCCGCTCCGAGCATCATCACATTTACAAGAGCGTGCTTACAGTACAGTACAGACTCACGCTGCTGGACGAAGGAATTAACGGAATTCATTGACGTATCCCGGCCCCATGCTTGTTTGTGTCGCACCGGGAGTAGGTAGTGTATGAACAAAAATCTAAAAAACGACGCCTAAGATAAACTAGTGACTTTATGCCAGTTTTCAACAACACAAGTAAAAATTTTGTTACCAAAAAAATTCGCATTTTGTGCGGTTCCTTTAGACAGAAAATCAAACGGGTTTTGGACAGCAAACGATCTGGTAGGTCGAGTGATGAAATTTGTGCCCAACTTGTGGTATTATGGTCTTCCCACATTCTTTACGGACCAGGAGCTTTCGTCATGAAGTATGTCAAATATGGATGGAGAAGATTGTGAGAAACATGTAGGTGACACTGATGAGATTGCTGTAAATGAATAGCATCATGATGATAGTATTGGTGAAGAATGGATCCTAGTAATTCATGAGTAGCAACATATCGGAGGAATTGAACAGGTTAGTATTAAAGTTTTGTACGAGGGCTGTCCAGAAAGTAAGTTACGATCGGTCGCGAAATGGAAACGACTATGAAAATCCGATAAAGCTTTGCAAAGATGTGTTGGGCAGTGTCTCTAGTATGACTCTAGGTAGAATTATGTCGCTCTTTTCATTCCTGAGCTCTTAGTGAGCGCGTAAAGATGTTATAGAAAACAGTGTCTCCCGCCAAGTACGAGAGCCTGGTGAGAATTTTTCCCCGAAGCTATGCAACCAACATTACATCTTCAAGACAATTCTCAGCCTCATTCAGCAGGGGCAATGAAGATGTTCCTTCATCGTTTCAATTGGAAATGTTTGGTTACCCACAATACAGCCCGTAATTGTCTCCCACTGAGTTTCATCTCTGCTCAAACGAACCGCTGGCTATGAAGACAACATTTTGGCACAGACAACGAGCTTTAGGCCAGCGTAGAGAATTGGCGGAAAGCACTGGCGGCTGCATTCTATGACGAGGGTATTGGAAAGTTGGTACAACGCTACGACGAATGTCTGAGTCAGAACGGCGACTACGTAGAGAAGTAGCTGAAAGGTGTAGCTAACTGTTACAAATGAAACATTTCTGATTTTCACTGTGATTTTCATTTCGCGATCAATCGTAACTTACTTTCTGGACAGCCCTCGTATTTTTGAGAGATGTAACATAACGATGGTAACAATGAAAAACCTCTTTACCTCCCTTTTGTTAAATTTTGGAGGTGAAGCAAAAACGGTTTCTTAAAGAATAATATAAAGTGATACAGAAAGTTTCTACACGCGTAACTTTACAATAGAGCCATGGTATTGACGGATTAGAGAAATCCAAGCACATTCAAATCTCTCTTTGATTATGGAGCTACTGGTTACTGGAATTACGAGTTTTCACAGACAGATGGAGTTACGAGGTTTTCATTGTCTACCATCGATAAGAGGTTTAAAACTAATTGATAATAAATTGACAAAGGAAAGCAATAAATTACATTCTGAGACTATAGTGCTAAATTATCTTAATAAAAAGTCTTATGCCTTCCTAATCTCAACATGCTCTCCTACCAACGCAAACTCCACTCTGAAACAAAATAATTTTTGTATAACTCTCTATTCTCTTTAGCCTTTTTGTTTGGAATTTAGATACATATTTTGTAAACTATGTAATTCTATTTTTTGTCACTAGTCTGCTTTGCGCACTGACGAAGTTTCGGTGTCTTATCTATCCAAAGCTGATGGTGACAGATAGCCATGACTGGTTTTCCGTACAAAACATAGATAGCCAAAACAACGTAATATATTTTTTGTACTTTCATATTAATTGCTGTCTTTAACGCTCTAAAGCGTGAAGAAATAATCCAGAATGCATTTTCTACTACATTCCGTGCACGGAACAAGCTGTGATTAAAAATTCTTTTGTCATAGTCGAGTAGTACGGTTTCAAAAAATTTTCAGTCAACAGAAAAGCTACATCTACAAAGAAAACAAAAATCGACTTTTTAACTGTCATGATTTTCGGGCTAATACGTGCAGCCATCAGAAATACGTCCATTTTTCCCTGCATCAACCAAAAAAAAGCTCGTAATTCGGGTTTACAATACCCATTAACATAATACTGTAAACGTTTTTATAGTTGTAGTACTGGGCTCCTAAATAAGGTGGAGGACCAATACGTATCTGTTTTTCATCCACCGTTCAGGCGCAGTTTATAAATTGCCATTGTCTTGCAATCCCGTTGAAATTTCCGTCCATTGTTCCCTCGTTGGAGGAAACTGAAAAACAAAAACTACAACTGAGTTTGGTTTTTCATACCGAGTCATCACACCAAAAACCGAAACAAACTGCAGAAAAGGGAATGAAACAGAAGTCAGAGCTAACAGGGGCTACATGAGACTTGAAGAAAATCTGCAGTCGTGGTTTAATTGAGTCCAATTCTAAAGATGCAGTGGATGAAATCGATGCAACTGAAATAAGCCTTGCAAAAATACTAATGAAAATGGACCACACACAAGCAGTTTTTGCGGAGATATTAATAACTGCAATAGTGGGTCCAGGGCTGCTCAATAAATTGCATCCCCACATGGCTTTGTGTAACAATATATGCAACATTCTGGTCTCAACGCCAGCTGTTTCTGTCTTCGCACCGACATCAATAAAGTGCCAAGAAGGCCATGAAAGTGGCGAGACTTGTTCAGATCTACATTAAATGGTAGCGCACTTAACAGATGCTATAAAAGTCTTATTTCATGTACTTCTGTATGCTTAAAGAATTAACTTATGACAATGTATTAAAACAAGTTCTGCACACACAATCGTTTGTCTGAAATTTAATAACTGTCGCACTAGAATGGTGGAAACTGTAATAGTCGTCTTCACTTACTTTCATATAATCTGACTTCAGAATATCGTATAGTGCTTTACATGTCTCTGTGTTAATAGCACACGGTGACGGCGCTGAAATTCCTGTTCTAAATTTAAGTCCTCAAAAGAGCGACCAGTTGCTAAAAACATAAGAATGGATGTTAGGCATTCCTCTGCTGAAATGCTTTTCCTCGTCACTGTATCTGTCTCGCAAGTTTTATACTTAATCATACCTAGTAAAATGTTAAACAGGTCACAGTCCACCCGTAAGTAGTTTTTATAATCATCACGGAAATTATCGCGCAGTTTTGTAATTAAAGGCAAATGACTATAACAGTGACTGTATTGCTTTACCCAAAAACGGTGCTTTGATTTCTTTCAGCTCCCTATAACTGCTACGAACATACCAGCTGTAGCAGTCACACGAACACGGTTTGTCTGGAGTTGCAACATGCTTAATTGACAGCGGTCCACACAGAACTGTCGGAATGGTCGAAATGCCAGGAGCCACGCACCTGCGCGGGGAACGAGATGTGTCTGCGAGCAGGAGGCTTGTCTGCAACTTCAACCGGAACGCCACGGTTTTGTCGATGTTCGTCCCGGCCGGCAGGCGCCAACAAGTTAGGTGCACCTGTGTAAAGGCCGCTAATGCTCGAGAGCGAAGTACTGTTAAAGTGGAGTGAGTAAGAGGTCTGTGAATTACTGTTTCGACATCAGTTAGATGTTATGTTCATTATGGCAAAGTGCGCGGTTTCTAATCTGTAGGTGATGCCAGAGATCCCTTTGCTTTGAACATTATATGTTGCTAGTCGCGAATGCAGTGTAAAAAAATGAAACTAATTTGTGTCATTAAGGAAGAAGAGCAGAAATATTTAATTAGGAGGGTCACTCCAAAAGAAATGCACTCTATTTTTTTAATCCATCTTTTATTCTACATGTCTGAAAGTTTTACAGTGTGTAGATACATCCTTTAGGAACAATATTTTCATTTCTCCACATAATTTCCATCCCTCTCAACTGCCTTACCCCCTTTTTTAACCAGCGCCTGTATACCCGCACGGTAAAATTCTGGACCAACCTGTTGGAGCCACTGTTTGGCAGCGTGCACAAGGGAGTTATCATCTTCAAACCTTGTTCCACGAAGAGAGTCTTTTAGTTTTCCAAAGAGATGATAGTCACATGGAGCCAGGTCAGGACTATAAGACGGGTGTTTCAGTGTTGTCCATCCGAGTTTTGTGATCGCTTCCATGGTTTTTTGACTGACATGTGGCCGTGCATTGTCGTGCAACAGCAAAACATCCTGCTTTTGCCGATGTGGTCGAACACGACTCAGTCGAGCTTGAAGTTTCTTCAGTGTCGTCACATATACATCAGAATTTATGGTGGTTCCACTTGGCATAATGTCCACAAGCAAGAATCCTTCGGAATCGAAACACACCGCAGCCATAACTTTTCCAGCACAAGGTGTGGTTTTGAACTTTTTCCTTGGGTGAATTTGCATGATGCCACTCCGTTGATTCCTCTTCGTCTCTGCTGAAAAATGATGTAGCCATGTTTCATCACCTGTCACAATTCTTCCAAGAAATTAATCTCCACCATTCTCGTACTGTTCCAAATGTTCGCTGTGTAAAGTTTTTCTTGTTTCTTTGTGAGCCACTGTCAACATCCTGGGAACCCACCTGGCACAAACCTTTTTTAACGCCAACACTTTCAGTGTACTGTAAACACTTACTTCCCCTATCCGAACGCAGCGTGACAATTCGTTCACTGTGATGCGTCTGTCAGCAGTCACCAATTCGTTAACTCTCTGCATATTGTCTGGAGTGTGTGCAGTACTAGGCCTGCCGCTGCGAGGACAATCCTCAATATTGCCATGCACACTTTCATCACGTAACCTGCTTGCCCACCGACTAACTGTACTGCGATCGACAGCAGCATCTCCATACACCTTTTTCAAACTCTTGTGGATGTTTCCCACTGTCTCGTTTTCACAGCACAGGAATTCTATGACAGCACGTTGCTTCTGACGAACGTCAAGTGTAGCAGCCATCTTGAAGACATGGTGTGACGGCGCCACTCACGGGAACAGGTTGAACTAAGTTTGAAAACAAGCGGGAAGGATGTATCTACACACTGTGAAACTTTCACACATGCAGAATGAAAGCTGTATTTTTACAAAAATAGTGCGCATTTCTTTTGGAGTGACCCTCGTCTTAACGTCGCCGTTGTGCGTTATTTTCTTCGGATCATAAATCTGGCACAGTTAAAGTATTTGCCGGAGGTGCGCTTTTATTCAACGTGATATGCATGATTAAACTGTAAATCGAATATCGTTAACTTCATAATAATCCTTTATTAGCTTAGATTTACTCATTTTCACTGTGAAGCTTAAATGTAGCTGCAGAATATCACTACAAGAATATTGTTAGAATAATAATTAATGTATATTTGCGTGACATTGACATATAGTGTACTCATCTTACTTACCATTTTCCACGTATAATAGCGTGTTCTGCAACAACATTTCAAAGCAGGTTGCGCAAATATGTGCCTCTCCCGGCCCCTTGACCCTCGTTCTCAACATTCCGCGACTAGGAGTGCTTTGGCTGCTTCTCCGATGTACAGTACTTGGCGATCGGACAGTAGGTGGCTACAGTGGGGCTGAGCGAGTGACAAAACAATCGGTGCGCACGTAAGTTTAAAAGATACGCTTTCAGAAGATTATAATTGCATGCTATCGCAATTACGGCCCAAATTTTCACGCGGGATCAATTGTTGGGGTGCTATTTTATCCTTAAAATATGACGTCAAGTTTGTGATGTTTCCTTCCGCGTGCGGTAGGTCGCCGAAAGAAAGATTATTAGGTAATGAGTGCTTCTCCGGCCGCTTTGTTATCGACGAGAGAGGCTCATGTTTCTCATAATGAGAAATAGGGATGTCACTTTGGTTCAGGGCTACTAAGCACAGTAGGCTATCCTAGGGTACTGGCAGATGAGGACATGATTCTCCAACCATCCCTTTATCGTTGAGTTGCTCACGATACTCATAAAGAGAGAAAGCATTGTGGGGAAGCACTACTAAGTACAACTGGCAGTCCAAAACTGCCCTTTTCAGAAAAGAAATCCGCCAAACTTACATTTGAGTTTGCAACATGTAACGCAGGAACTACGTTAAGTAGCAATGCATAAATGTACGTCCTCTGTTTTTCTTATTAATTACATTTTATAACGATATTAATCCCCCCCATGAACCATGAACCTTGCTGTTGGTGGGGAGGCTTGCGTGCCTCAGCGATACAGATAGCTCTACCGTAGGTGCAACCACAACAGAGAGGTATCTGTTGAGAGGCCAGACAAACGTGTGGTTCCTGAAGAGGGGCAGCAGCCTTTTCAGTAGTTGCAGGGGCAACAGTCTGGATGATTGACTGATCTGGCCCTGTAACACTAACCAAAACGGCCTTGCTGTTGTGGTACTGCGAACGGCTGAAAGCAAGGGGAAACTACAGCCGTAATTTTTCCCGAGGGCATGCAGCTTTACTGTATGATTAAATGATGATGGCGTCCTATTGGGTAAAATATTCCGGAGGTAAAATAGTCCCCCATTCGGATCTCCGGGCGGGGACTACTCAAGAGGACGCCGTTATCAAGAGAGAGAAAACTGGCGTTCTACGGATCGGAGCGTGGAATGTCAGATCCCTTAATCGGGCATGTAGGCTAGAAAATTAAAAAGGGAAATGGATAGGTTAAAGTTAGATATAGTGGGAATTAGTGAAGTTCGGTGGCAGGAGGAACAAGACTTTTGGGCTGGTGAATACAGGGTTATAAATACAAAATCAAATAAGGGTAATGCAGGAGTAAGTTTAATAATGAATAAAAAAATAGGAGTGCGGGTAAGCTACTACAAACAGCATACTGAACGCATTACTGTGGCCAAGATAGACACGAAGCCCACGCCTACTACAGTAGTACAAGTTTATATGCCAACTAGATCTGCAGATGATGAAGAAATTGATGAAATGTATGATGATGATGATGATGATGATGATATTCAGGTAGTGAAGGGAGACGAATATTTAATAGTCATGACTGACTGGAAATCGACAGTAGGAAAAGGAAAAGAAGGAAACGTAGTAGGTGAATATGGATTGGAACTAAGAAATGAAAGAAGAAGCCGCCTGGTAGAATTTTGCACACAGCATAACTTAATCATAGCTAACACTTGGTTCAAGAATCATGAAAGAAGGTTGTATACATGGAAGAACCCTGGAGATACTAAAAGGTTTCAGATACAGGGTGTTTCAAAAATGACCGGTATATTTGAAACGGCAATACCAACTAAACGAGCAGTGATAGAAATACACCGTTTGGTGCAATATGCTTGGGACAACAGTACATTTTCAGGCAGACAAACTTTCGAAATTACAGTAGTTACAATTGTCAACAACAGATGGCGCTGCGGTCTGGGAAACTCTATAGTACGATATTTTCCACATATCCACCATGCGTAGCAATAATATGGCGTAGTCTCTGAATGAAATTACCCGAAACCTTTGACTACGTGTCTGGCGGAATGGCTTCACATGCAGATGAGATGTACTGCTTCAGCTGTTCAATTGTTTCTGGATTCTGGCGGTACACTTGGTCTTTCAAGTGTCCCCACAGAAAGAAGTCACAGGGGTTCATGTCTGGCGAATAGGGAGGCCAATCCACGCCGCCTCCTGTATGTTTCGGATAGCCCAAAGCAATCACACGATCATCGAAATATTCATTCAGGAAATTAAAGACGTCGGCCGTGCGATGTGGCCGGGCACCATCTTGCATAAACCACGAGGTGTTCGCAGTGTTGTCTAAGGCAGTTTGTACCGCCACAAATTCACGAAGAATGTCCAGATAGCGTGATGCGGTAATCGTTTCGGATCTGAAAAATGGGTCAATGATTCCTTTGGAAGAAATGGCGGCCCAGACCAGTACTTTTTGAGGATGTAGGGACGATGGGACTGCAACATGGGGCTTTTCGGTTCCCCATATGCGCCAGTTCTGTTTATTGACGAAGCCGTCCAGGTAAAAATAAGCTTCGTCAGTAAACCAAATGCTGCCCACATGCATATCGCCGTCATCAATCCTGTGCACTATATCGTTAGCGAATGTCTCTCGTGCAGCAATGGTAGCGGCGCTGAGGGGTTGCCGCGTTTGAATTTTGTATGGATAGAGGTGTATACTCTGGCACATGAGACGATACGTGGACGTTGGCGTCATTTGGACCGCAGCTGCAACACGGCGAACGGAAACCCGAGGCCGCTGTTGGATCACCTGCTGCACTAGCTGCGTGTTGCCCTCTATGGTTGCCGTAGGCGGTCGCCCTACCTTTCCAGCACGTTCATCCGTCACGTTCCCAGTCCGTTGAAATTTTTCAAACAGATCCTTTATTGTATCGCTTTTCGGTCCTTTGGTTACATTCAACCTCCGTTGAAAACTTCGTCTTGTTGCAACAACACTGTGTTCTAGGCAGTGGAATTCCAACACCAGAAAAATCCTCTGTTCTAAGGAATAAACCATGTTGTCCACAGCACACTTGCACGTTGTGAACAGCACACGCTTACAGCAGAAAGACGACGTACAGAATTGCGCACCCACAGACTGCGTTGTCTTCTATATCTTTCACATCACTTGCAGCGCCATCTGTTGTTGAAAATTGTAACTACTGTAATTTCGAAAGTTTGTCCGCCTGAAAATGTACTGTTGTCCGAAGCATATTGCAACAAACGGTGTATTTCTATCGCTGCTAGTTTAGTTTTTATTGCCGTTTCAAATATACCGGTCATTTTTGAAACACCCTGTAGATTATATAATGGTAAGACAGATATTTAGGAACCAGGTTTTAAATTTTAAGACATTTCCAGGGACAGATGTGGACTCTGGCCACAATCTATTGGTTATGAACCATAGATTAAAACTGAAGAAACTGAAAAAAGGTGGGAATTTAAGGAGATGGGACCTGGATAAACTGAAAGAACCAGAGGTTGTACAGAGTTTCAGGGAGAGCATAAGGGAACAATTGACAGGAATGGGGGAAAGAAATACAGTAGAAGAAGAATGGGTAGCTTTGAGGAATGAAATAGTGAAGGCAGCAGAGGATCAAGTAGGTAAAAAGACGAGGGCTAGTAGAAATCCTTGGGTAACAGAAGAGATACTGAATTTAATTGATGAAAGGAGAAAATACAAAAATGCAGTAAGTGAAGCAGGCAAAAAGGAATAGAAACGTCTCAAAAATGAGATTGACAGGAAGTGCAAAATGGCTAAGCAGGGATGGCTAGAGGACAAATGTAAGGATGTAGAGGCTTATCTCACTACAGGTAAGATAGATACTGCCTACAGGAAAATTAAGGAGACCTTTGGAGAAAAGCGAACCACTTGCATAAATATCAAGAGCTCAGATGGAAACAGAGTTCTAAGCAAAGAAGGGAAAGCAGAAAAGTGGAAGGAGTATATAGAGGGTCTATACAGGGGCGATGTTCTTGAGGACAATATTATGGAAATGGAAGAGAAGGTAGATGAAGATGAAATGGGAGATACGATACTGCGTGAAGAGTTTGACAGAGCACTGAAAGACCTAAGTCGAAACAAGGCCCCGGGAGTAGACAACATTCCATTAGAACTTCTGAGAGCCTTGGGAGAGCCAGACCTAACAAAACTCTACCATCTGGTGAGCAAGATGTATGAGACAGGCGAAATTCCCTCAGACTTCAAGAAGAATTTAGTAATTCCAATCCCAAAGAAAGCAGTTGTTGACTGATGTGAAAATTACCGAACTATCAGTTTAATAAGTCACAGCTGCAAAATACTAACGCGAATTCTTTACAGACGAATGGAAAAACTGGTAGAAGCTGACCTCGGGGAAGATCAGTTTGGATTCCGTAGAAATGTTGGAACACGTGAGGCAATACTGACCCTACGACTTCTCTTAGAAGAAAGATTATGGAAAGACAAACCTACGTTTCTAGCATTTGTAGACTTAGAGAAGGATTTTGACAATGTTTACGGGAATACTCTTTCAAAGTCTGAAGGTGGTAGGAGTAAAATACAGGGAGCGAAAGGCTATTTACAATTTGTACAGAAACCAGATGGCAGTTATAAGAGTCGAGGGACATGAAAGGGAAGCAGTGGTTGGGAAGGGAGTGAGACAGGGTTGTAGTCTCTCCCCGATGCTATTCAATCTGTATATTGAGCAAGCAGTAAAGGAAACAAAAGAAAAATTCGGAGTAGGTATTAAAATCCATGGGGAAGAAATAAAAACTTTGGGGTTTGCCGATGACATTGTAAATCTGTCAGAGACAGCAAAGGACTTGGAAGAGCAGTTGAACGGAATGGACAGTGTCTTGAAAGGAGGGTATAAGATGAACATCAACTAAAGCAAAACGAGGATAATGGAATTTAGTCGAATTAAATCGAATGATGCTGAGGGAATTAGATTAGGAAATGAGACACTTGAAGTAGTAAAGGCGTTTTGCTATTTGGAGAACAAAGTAATTGATGATGGTCGAAGTAGAGAGGATATAAAATGTAGACTGGCAATGGCAAGGAAAGCGTTTCTGAAGAAGAGAAATTTGTTAACATCGAGTATTGATTTAAGTGTCAGGAAGTCGTTTCTGAAAGTATTTGTATGGAGTGAGCCATATATGGAAGTGAAACATGGACGATAAATAGTTTATACAAGAAGAGTAGAGAAGCTTTCGAAATGTGGTGCTACAGAAGAATGCTTAAGATTAGGTGGGTAGATCACATAACTAATGAGGAGATATTGAATAGAATTGGGGAGAAGAGGAGTTTGTGGCACAACTTGACTAGAAGAAGGGATCGGTTGGTAGGACATGTTCTGAGACATCAAGGGAGCACCAATTTGGTACTGGAGGGCAGTGTGGAGGGTAAAAATCGTAGAGGGAGACCAAGAGATGAATACACTAAGCAGATTCAGAAGGATGTATAGGCTGCAGTAGGTACTGGGAGATGAAGAAGCTTGCACAGGATAGACTAGCATGGAGAGCTGCATCAAACCAGTCTCAGGACTCAAGACAACAACAACAACAACGATAGTAATACCTAAAGGCTTCACCAAAACTTAAAGAGAAGTATTTCACGCCACCCATACGGCGACGTGAAATAAACTATTTACTTTGTACTCCAATTGAAATAAGAGGGAACACTTGAAATATTACTAGGCAGATGAACGATAAAACGTTACATATGGAAGGCGGTGAGCTGCTAAAAGCGGGAAGGCTAGAGTGAAGTAGACGGGAATTATATAGATGTGGCTTTTGCGCGGGAACACAGAAAACGTCTCAACTGTTCCAGGAGGATCTTTGAGTATGTAGATCTATCTGTCATCTTAGAAGAACGCGGAATGTCTATGCCGAAGGGATGTCCCTGTACTGGACTGCCATGAAACAGATCGAGGTATGGCACACAGACATGAAACAGCAGAGGACAATAGCTAATGGGTCAGAGTTCTTTGTTTCATTTCATAACCTTTCATTCATTTTCGAAAGCAGATACATCTACTGTGACTGACGACGCGGAAGCATGTGTTCAATGGTAGGGGCACCACATAAAATGTTTGTGCGCTCGGCAGTTGAAGTCTCTACTGGGCTGCCCGAGAGGCAGGTCACATACGTAAATGCACCCTTGTCAAAAACCTTCATTTCTGATGCGATATAGTATTTTCGGAAAACTACCGCTTTTCGGACACCGCTCCCAGTTAGGAATAGGAAGTGACTTTGAAGGTGTGTAAAAATGTCGTGTAAAACTGTGACGATTATTAGAACAACGGTAGAACTGCGTTCTCAAGTCTCAGTACGATAGATAAATGACTTCGTCGCATGTCTTGATACTTGCGAGGTTTGTGATCATTGTGCCTTCAAGGTATAACCAGGCAGACGCCCGACTGGTTGTGCGATGGAAGCATAGAATCTCGATCCTTTATACCCTTTATTATGTGCAGACAAGAAAGAGAATAGCAAATAATCATTATTGAAAGACCCTGGTGGCAATGCAAAATTGATTAATACAAGTGAAAGTTTCTTTACATATTATTTCTCCGTGGTGTAAATGGATTAAACCACTAAGTGCTTTAGATAGATTCCTGTAGTTCTATAAATGACTGATGTGAGTAAAGGTTCTCTTCGTAGTGAGTACGTAATTTGTGAGAAGAATTACATTCATAGGGTGACAATTATTGAACTATATGAAATTAAATCGTCCTAAGTTTTGATCGGTTTGCTTTAGGACATTCAGCTTTAGGACATTGGCCTCGGGGTGTGTTGGGAATTAGTATGGTTCGGTTTAGCGACGAAACCTACTTTTATTTGGATGGGTTCGTCAAAAAGCAAAACTGATGCATTTCGCGATCGAGAAGTCTCTTCACCCTCAGCGGGTGACTGTGCGGTGTGCAGTGTCCGGTCACAGAATATTCGGTGCGATATTACTTGATGGCACAGTGACTATCGAGCGGTACGTGAAGGTTTTGGAAGGTGATTTCGTCCCCATTATCCGAAGTGACGCTGATTTCGACAAGGTGTGGTTCGTGAAAGACGGAGCTCGACACCATCGAAGCAGGACAGTGTTTGATGTCCGGGGACCGCATTCTGACTGTGGGGTACCCAGAGGCCACTGCCATGGGCATCGATTGGCCGCCATATACTCCGGATCTGAACACATGCGACTCCTTTTTGTGGGGCTATTTTAAAGACAAGGTGTACAGCAGTAACCCCAAAACCACTGCTGAGCTGAAAACAGCCATTCAGGAGGTCATAGACAGCATCGATGTTCCGACACTTCAGCGGGCCATACAGAATTTCGCTATTCGTCTGCGCCACATCATCGCCAATGATGGCAGGCATACCGAACATGTCATAACCTAAATACGAATACCTGTAGTGATGTTTACATGTTGAATAAAGTGTGTGCACGACGTAGTTTTTAAGCAATTGGCGTATTTTTCCATGTAGTTCAATAATTGTCAGCCTGTACCATGACTGATGGAGGTCTCATACAAGGCATGTAAGCGAAGACGCTGTCCTTCGTGTGCTCTCATGTTAAACAATAGGTGCCAAACACAACTATAACTATCAGTCCTTGACACTGTAACTCCTGTTTATTAGAGGACAAAGAACCTCACAATTACATTTGAAGATTATTGCAGTTCTGTTATTTTTATTCGTGACCAACAAATCCTACTTCCCAGGCCACATTAATATAGTTACGATTTGGATAATTACTGTGTGTATCTACAAGAGCGGGTTTGCAGGGCTATTTTTGAGTGGCTTTTTCACCGAGATGGTGCACTATCGGGGATTATATGAGTGCGAGGTGTCTGTTCTTTCGGCCTCCGAGCGGGGATCTAAAATTAGCAAGCATGGAGGACAAGGGCGTAGACTACGGATAGACGGCGCTTGATGTGGGTCGGCCGGGGAGCATGCCGAGATAGTCCGTGCACGTGCGATAAAAGCTGTGTCCGGATAGTGCAGTGGTTAACGTAGCTGACTTGGAAGCAGGGACCGAGCGAGGTGGCGCAGTGGTTAGACATTGGACTCGCATTCGGGAGGACGATGGTTCAATCCCGCGTCCGGCCATCCTGATTAAGGTTTTCCGTGATTTCCCTAAATCTCTCCAGGCAAATGCCGGGATGGTTCCTCTGAAAGGGCACGGCCGACTTCCTTCCCCATCCTTCCCTAATCCGATGCGACCGAAGACCTCGCTGTCTGGTCTCCTTCCCCAGAACAACCCAACCACTAGTAAGCAGGAGAACCCGGGTTCGAGTGCCACCACACGTTCTCAGTCGTCATCGCCGATTCAGCACAAAGTCCCGATGTGTCTGATATCATAAGTTTCTTTCCTTTCTGCACCCTCCACGCACAATTTACATAATACCGCGGTTTGTGGTGCTCGCGGTATTACAAAAATGTGAGATGGCCATTGGCATACTGCCCGCCCTGGTAAATGGAGAGAATGGCGCCCTGCACTCAAGTAACTGGTTACTGGCGCCCAATCGATACGATTCAGACACATTCAGGTCCAGATTTGAAACTGAAGTTAACGTTCTACCAGTAGCCAAGATAGTCAGGGGGATTGATTAATGCATTTTGTAATCCTCCATGGCGGCTGCTAAGCTCCAGACTATCCGCCTAGCACACCGTTGCCGAGTTAGGAGAACGCGCGTATTCTCTCAGGTTGCAGGAGGTTAGGACAAATTACCTTGATTTGTGGCCCGCGCCTTAACACGTTACCAGGAGCGATCGACGCCATGACTGTCGCTCTCCGAAGCGTCACGACTCACTCCAGCTGTGACGCCGTGTTGTTGCCAACTCTGAGCGTCAGTAGGCGACCGTCTCATCATACAGACGGCGTGGCGCGCTTCCATCTAATAATCCCCGCAAAAGCGAGAGTACGGGCCGCCAGTCCCCTCGCGTGACCGTCCTTTCCTTCCTTCTATGTGTGCAAAGCCACGGCTGGCCCAGCCTCCATTGTGGAGTGGCACCTCGCTGCGACGGGCTGCCCAGAAGACGTCAGCGACGACGTTCACCTCCTATCATCTTCATTGTGTTTGTCGTCTCGCGTCCCACCTCCTGCACAGAACTTAACGTCTTAATTACTGGTACTGTATTACATAACTCCTCATATACAGGTATTAAAAAGAGAAGCTCACTATGGAACAACATCGATCGTAGTTGTGATATAAGCTTAATGATCCTCATTACAAAATTGAGATAAATATCTACCAAAAGATTCTTACAAATAGAGATGAATTTTAATTGAATGAAGATTAGCCTGCTGTTAGCAGTTGTTTCGGCTTATGTATAGATAACGAAAAAAACTTTCTTAAAATAAAAAATTGGAAGTGAAATGTACATCTACATCAAAGTATATACTCCGCAAGCCACCGTATGGTGTGTGGTGGAAGGTACCACTACCAGTCATTTCCTTCCCTCTTCCATTCGTGAACAGAGCAGGATTTTACGACTATCTATATGCCTCCGTAGGTGCTCAAATTTCTCTTATATTATCTACGTGGCCTTACAAGAAATGAACGTTGCCGGCAGCAGAATCGTTCTGCAGTCAGCTTCGAATGCCGTTTCTCCAAATTTTCTCAGTAGCTTTCCTCGAAAACCACGTCGCCTTCCCTCCAGGGAGTTCCCTTTGAGTTTCCGCAGCATCTCTGTAATATCTGTATGTTATTCGAACCTACCGGTAACAAATATACCAACCCGAATCTGAATTGCTTCGATGTCATCCTTTAATCTGACCTGGTGCGAATCCCAAACACTCGAGCAGTAGTCAAGAGTGACAGGAGTGTACTGTGTGCGGTCTTCTTTACAGATGGACCACATTTTCCCAAAATTCTCCCAATAAACCGAAGTCGACCATTCGTATTCCCTTCAACAATCCTTACATGCTCGTTCCATTTCATATCGCTTTACGCCCAGATATTTGAACGACGTGACTGCATCAAGCAGGACACTATAATGCTGTATCCGAACATTGCAGGTTTGCTTCTCCTACCCACCCACATTAACTTACATTTTAGTACATTTAGAGCGAGCTCCCATTCATCACATCAACTAGAAGCTTTGTTTGAGTCACCTTCTATCCTCTTTCAGTCACTCACTTCGACATCTTACCGTACACCACAGCACCATCAGCCAATAACCGCAGATTGCCGCCCACCTTGTCCGTCAAATTATTTACCTATTCAGAGAAGAACAGCGGTCCAATCATACTTCCCTGGAGCACTCCTAACGATACCCTTTACTCTGATGAACACTCGCCGTCGAGGACAACATACTGGGGTCTGTAACTTAAAAAGCCTTTGACCATTAACGTATCTGTGAACCTATTCCATATGCTTGTACCTTTTTTAACAACCTGCAATAAGGCACCGTATCAAACGATTTCCAGAAATATATAAATATGAAATCTGACTTTCGCCCTTCATCCATAGTTTGCAGTATATCATATTGGAAAAAGGCACGCTGAGTATCACAAGAGCGATGCTTTCTAAAACATACTTATTCGTGGATACAAGCTTCTCAGCCTCAAGAATGTTTATTATATTCAAACTGAGATTATGTTCAAACCGATGTTAAAAATATTGGTCTGTGATTTTGGGGGTCTGTTCTTTTACTCTTCTTATATACAGAAGTCACCTGCACTTTATCCAGTCGCTCGGGACTTTTCGCTGGGCGAGATATTCACGATAAATGCAATCTAAATAAAGGGCCAGTGCCGTAGAGTAGTCGTATCCTTAACTCACCTACTTCTCTATCGCTTTATTTATCGATCTATACATTTGGCACTCAGTGATGTGACTGGCAGCCACATGGCTTTCCAACTAATGTCTCAAACAGAAATTAATGTTATTATTTAAAGAGCCACAACAGAAATGTGTTACCACTGCAAACAGGCTCATCCGTTAGCAGCGGAAAATTCTATATTTGGTTAGTTAGTATGTCAACATGCAGCATTCCCCATGATTCATGGTCCACGACAGCTACTTTCACGCACTAACATAAGCAATGAAGTATCCAAATCTACTAAAACAGACCAAAGAAGAAGGCGGAAAACTATTTACACCGCCACTAAACCTTGGCATGTACTCCTCTTATTCAATTTACTAACCTTACCCTCCTTCTTCTTCCTACCCATACACCAACCTTTTCCTAAGTCTACTTTATGGAGTCGCATCGTAGTGCCCAAACAATTCAGACAGTAGGAGACTTGGTCATTACTGGATTTGCAAACAGTAATCTCCAAAGGAAAAAACCATATGTATATTGACCTCTGCGAATAGATATTGTACCACAATAAACGTCATATGAGTCCCACAACATCAACCCTTTCATTCACATGCTCACATGTCGGTACCTCGACTTTCGTCATTCCTGACCTCCTTGCCTTTTCTATTACTCTTTGAAGCATTTCTCTCTATAGATGGTTTGTACTTATGAGTAGTGGGACGAAGTATGTACTACCCCACTTTCCATTGTTGCCAAATTTATTCAAGATGGTGGCAATGACGTAATCCAAGATGGCGTCGTGTAGACTTGGCAACAGTGCATCCCATCATCCAAGATGGCGGGTTTTGGCGGAAAATAGGCCAATTGGGCTATGTCCACTAACCTAACCCACCAGAAAATGGCGGGAAATTTGAATTTTGACTTGAAAGAAGGTCAACTGGGCTATGTCCACTAACCTAACCCTCCAGAAAAAATGGCGCCAAATTTAAAATCCAACAGGATAGTCGCTGCAAAACCGTACTTCTCTTGATTATTATTCATTATCATTCATCATTTGTTATTATTTATTATCATTATTTATTATCATTTATTATTTATTATTATATATTATCATTTATTATTATTTATTATTATTGGCCTACCTCCACTAACATAGAAAATCTCGCCATGTTCAAATTCACACGCCATAATGTCTGGCAAACCGTACTTCTATTTATTATTATTATTATCACTTACTATTATTTATTAGCATTTATTATCATTTATTATTATTTATTATTATTTATTCAAGATGGTCGATTTTTGCGCCAAGAAAGCCAATTCCCTTAAATAACTAAAAATCTGTCACAAATTCAAATTCAAATATGATAACCTGTCACACCTACGAAATAAAAGACCAATTGGGCTATGTGCACAAACCTGAGTCCACCTCATCCTACAAAGCTTGAATTTTTTGCGGGCACTTATTGTTTCACTCCTAAGCTATGAAAATCACGTCAAATAATAATAAAGTGCACTTTCACTAACGTAAGTCACCTCCTGTGAATTCTGGGAAAAGGACTGAAGTATTTATTTCAAACAGTACCGTCATCACTTGTTCTCCAACAGAGTTAGTACACATCTCAGAGATCACAGTCCAGTCGCCACGAGGCCCGCAGTCCAAGTGAATTAGTTCATATGGTCGCCGCCGACCCGTACCGGACCGCGCGCCACCGGCAAGCGAGCAGTCGTCTCACGTGACGGTCGTCGGATGCGATCCGCACACGCTGCCGGTCCAGCGGCCATTCACGTAACAGCCTACTGGCGCTGACTCTCTTAGCAGGCCCATGCTAGTCCAGCGATGTAAACATGTTTTCGTGAACAGTGGAGTCCACCCCCACCGACCAGTTGGCGCTAAAGCCGTTCGCTCGATGCCGACTTCATAACGGTAGGTCGGTTGATCAAGCGCCTAGTTGACAAAGAACGCCCTGCCGCACGTTTGGCGCCAAAGTTTGCCCGACAGTGGAATCCGACATGACGTCACAACAGGTGGTGCAGCACATGTGCTCGCCATGACATCCTTCGCTAAGTTAATTGATCACCTGACTCTCATTATTCAATCCACATTCTGCACTTACCTAATCCAAGATCGTCGCGAAAACACACCCATACACATGAGCCATCGCGCTCGCCTAGCTTAGTACCTCCACAAGTGAATGTAACAAAGTTCGCGTGACTACGTAATTAAATTGATCAATTAATTAACCTCTCCGGTGCGGAAAAGTTCCACGACCACCTAAACATGGAATCAATCTTCGCCAGTGCCACGCCCACCTTGACTTGGAATAAAATAGTTAAAGTCCCTACCGACCAACACGTCCCCTTACCGACCCATGTTCGTTGGCTAACATGTACTAATGTGTACTGCCATTTACTAACGTGTACTAACTTACATTAACCTATATCACATTTTGTCTATACAAATAAGGCAAGTTTGAATTCTGATGTTCAGTTCGTGTTTCACTACCAACACAAGAAAATTGTGGCAAACAAGGCCACTAACCTAAGTCACCTGTGACGATTCAAAATCGTGGCTTTGCCTCTCTCACGCACCACGAGCGCGAGACTGCCCACGTCACAGCCTGGACCTTTATACTCGAATCGGACATACTCCTCTGTAAGTATTCTAACTGAACTATAACACGAATACTGTTGTTCAATCCACACCCCCAGTACCTAAGCCGAGAATATCGCTGGCCACACCTGTAGTTAACCACTGAGAGACGGAGGTATGCTGCAGTCACATCCCTTGCGCTTTCGTAGCTACTTGCCTCAGCAATTCGATCTAACAAAACCTCCAAACAGAAAAAATAAGAACCAATTCAAACTCTCTCATATTCCATATTGTCCCACAAATAATTAACGTACAATTTATTTAGGCATCGAGTATGTCTATCGCTCTCATACAAAAAACACTCGCCCTGATGTACCTGGTGTCATGTTGCACAGTCGGCAGACACGCAAACAGCTCCTAATTTCAGTGCACAATATCAGACTGATCCTAAATAATGCAGTACACATAACTGTAAACACCATCAGTACTCGTAATCTGTCCAAATAACGCACAGCAAAATAACTCAACAGACGCGTGCAATCAACCTGTCCCACACTAAGTCACACGTCCGACAGCTCTCAGTTCGCTCAAAGGTCTCTGTTCGACCCCTCAAACATGACTCGATGACAGCTGCATTCACACCTAACACCAGAGAAATTCATATCACCTAAACGCCGAACACGTCTATCCAAGCTAGGCCGGGCGCGTCGTCTGTCACCGTCCTAACTCAGTGCGGTCCAACACACACGTTAAGGCCGCATTCCATTGCTTGCCGGCCTATTTGCGACACATCTCCACCTTCACGTCTGTTGTCAGAATAGTCGAGAGCGAGTTCACACAACACCGTCCGCACACATCCCAGCGCTGCCCTCCCCTCGCAATCTATAACGATCATCTGACTATGTAAAAAAAAATAAGAGCCCAGTCAGTATCTCCGAAACTGTATAATGCCCCCAGAAATAGTTAAGGCTCGCCTTCATGTTTTCTCAGCTTATTTGTAAATTCAAATTCTTACCCTAAAGAACTTGTTCACGAAATTAATACTGAATGCGTTCCTAACCTCCTACCCTTCCAGCTCTCAACATACGCAAATGTTCTCAACCCTCCTATATCCCAGCACAACCGATTACTCATTCTTATTCCTTCTTATCGAGTTTACCTAGACTCTAGAACAATACTTTACACATGATAGATTGGATAATTTACATAAAAATGTGTCGAACTACGTTTCGTATAAATATTACTTCGTTTTTGTTCTTCTTAACTGTATGCTATTACTTTAAGGCACTTTGAAATCTGTTACAATAGATCGATATGGTTTGCTAAGCTCCAAGACTTGGTCACATCTCGAGAAATGTGGTGCACTTGGAGGGATTAGGACTAGAAAAGGTCTATTCAGTCAAGAGAGGTGGAGTGTAGCTGTATTCGTCTGCTCGGTTGAGGATTAATTGGGTAGCGATGTTGCAGGGTAGGTTGGTCAATGCCCAGGTGAGGACGGTCTTTTAACGTAAGATGGCAAGATTGCTCTGTGACCGCCATACACAGAGAGATTGATCGAGTACTATGCATGAGGTCTTAGAAATATGTATAGCATTGTCTCGTACTTTGATCGTTTTTATGTGTTCAAGAATTAAGTGTGGATGGCGTACTGAGCAGTCATCTATCAATGCTCGCAATGATACTTGCAAAGTAGAGGGGGGTATGGTTTAGCTATGATATTGAAATTAGGAAAACATTCTGTCACATGATTGACCAGTGTTGGACTTCCTGTAAAATTTTTCCCGGTATCAGCTGTGATGGATATCATCACAGCAGATCGGTGGTGTCTTCTCAATCCCATCCATGCATTGGGTACCACATAATGATTGAGTGACAATGCTTGTTTCTACATCTACATCTACATCCATACTCCGCAAGCCACCTGACGGTGTGTGGCGGAGGGTACCATGAGTACCTTTATCGGTTCTCCCTTCTATTCCAGTCTCGTATTGTTCGTGGAAAGAAGGATTGTCGGTATGCTTCTGTGTGGGCTCTAATCTCTCTGATTTTATCCTCATGGTCTCTTCGCGAGATATACGTAGGAGGGAGCAATATACTGCTTGACTCTTCGGTGAAGGTATGTTCTCGAAACTTTAACAAAAGCCCGTACCGAGCTACTGAGCGTCTTTCGTGCAGAGTCTTCCACTGGAGTATATCTATCATCTCCGTAACGCTTTCGCGATTACTAAATGATCCTGTAACGAAGCGCGCTGCTCTCCGTTGGATCTTCTCTGTCTCTTCTATCAACCCTATCTGGTGCGGATCCCACACTGCTGAGCAGTATTCAAGCAGTGGGCGAACAAGCGTACTGTAACCTACTTCCTTCGTTTTCGGATTGCATTTCCTTAGGATTCTTCCAATGAATCTGTCTGGCATCTGCTTTACCGACGATCGACTTTATATGATCATTCCATTTTAAATCACTCTTAATGCGTACTCCTAGATAATTTATGGAATTAACTGCTTCCAGTTGCTGACCTGCTATTTTGTAGCTAAATGATAAGGGATCTATCTTACTATGTATTCGCAGCACTTTACACTTTTCTACATTGAGATTGAATTGCCATTCCCTGCACCATGCGTCAATTCGCTGCAGATCCTCCTGCATTTCAGTACAATTTTCCATTGCTACAACCTCTCGATACACCACAGCATCATCTGCAAAAAGCCTCAGTGAACTTTCGATGTCATCCACAAGGTCGTTTATGTATATTGTGTATAGCAACGGTCCTATGACACTCCCCTGCGGCACACCTGAAATCACTCTTACTTCGGGAAGACTTCTCTCCATTGAGAATGACATGCTGCGTTCTGTTGTCTAGGAACTCTTCAATCCAATCACACAATTGGTCTGATAGTCCATATGCTCTTACTTCGTTCATTAAACGACTGTGGGGAACTGTATCGAATGCCTTGCGAAAGTCAAGAAACACGGCATCTACCTGTGAACCCGTGTCTATGGCCCTCTGAGTCTCGTGGACGAATAGCGCGAGCTGGGTTTCACACGACCGTCTTTTTCGAAACCCATGCTGATTCCTACAGAGTAGATTTGTAGTCTCCAGAAAAGTCATTATACTCGAACATAATACGTGTTCCAAAATTCTGCAACTGATCGACGTTAGAGATATAGGTCTATAGTTCTGCACATCTGTTCGACGTCCTTTCTTGAAAACGGGGATGACCCGTGCCCTTTTCCAATCCTTTGGAACGCTACTCTCTTCTAGAGACCTACGGTACACCGCTGCAAGAAGGGGGGCAAGTTCCTTCGCGTACTCTGTGTAAAATCGAACTGTATTCTCATCAGGTCCAGCGGCCTTTCCTCTTTTGAGCGATTTTAATTGTTTTTCTATCCCTCTGTCGTCTATTTCGATATCTACCATTTTGTCATCTGTGCGACAATCTAGAGAAGGAACTACAGTGCAGTCTTTCTCGGTGAAACAGCTTTGGAAAAAGACATTTAGTATTTCGGCCTTTAGTCTGTCATCCTCTGTTTCAGTACCATTTTGGTCACAGAGTGTCTGGACATTTTGTTTTGACCCACCTACCGCCTTGACGTAAGACCAAAATTTCTTAGGATTTTCTGCCAAGTCAGTACATAGAACTTGTCTTTCGAATTCATTGAACGCCTCTCGCATAGCCCTCCTCACACTACATTTCGCTTCGCGTAATTTTTGTTTGTCTGCAAGGCTTTGGCTATGTTTGTTTGATGCGAAGTTCCCTTTGTTTCCACAGTAGTTTTCTAACTCGGTTGTTGTACCACGGTGGCCCTTTTCAATCTCTTACGATCTTGCTTGGCATATACTCATCTAACGCATATTGTACGATGGTTTTGAACTTTGTCCACTGATCCTCAACACTATCTGTACTTGAGACAAAACTTCTGTGTTGAGCCGTCAGGTACTCTGTAATCTGCTTTTTGTCACTTTTGCTAAACAGAAAAATCTTCCTACCTTTTTAATATTTCTATTTACGGCTGAAATCATCGATGCAGTAACCGCTTTATGATCGCTGATTCCCTGTTCTGCGTTAACTGATTCAAATAGTTCGGGGCTGTTTGTCACCAGAAGGTCTAATATGTTATCGCCACGAGTCGGTTCTCTGTTTAACTGCTCAAGGTAGTTTTCAGATAAAGCACTTAAAAAATTTCACTGGATTCTTTGTCCATGCCACCCGTTATGAATGTTTGAATCTCCCATTCTATATCCGGCAAATTAAAATCTCCACCCAGAACTATAACATGGTCGGGAAATCTACTCGAAATATTTTCCAAATTATCCTTCAGGTGTTCAGCCACAACAGCTGCTGAGTCAGGGGGCCTATAGAGACATCCAATTACCATGTCTGAGCCTGCTTTATCAGTGACCTTCACCCAAATTATTTCACATTTCGGATCTCCGTCAATTTCCTTCGATACTATTGCACTTCTTATCGCTATAAACACGTCCCCCCCCCCCCTTCACTGTCCAACTGTCCAGCCTGTCTCTGCGGTATACATTTTGTTTTGATCCACCTACCGCTTTGACATAAGACCAAACTTTCTTAGGATTTTCTGCCAAGTCAGTACATAGAACTTTACTTTCGAATTCATTGGACGCCTCTCGCATAGCCCTCCTCACACTACATTTCGCTTGGCGTAATTTTTGTTTGTCTGCAAGGCAGGCAAGGGGAACAAATTTTGGTTGATGGACCGCAACTTCTGGGGTTGCTAGCACCGAAAACGGTGATCCGGTACTTGTATGCAAAATGAGGGATAACTAGAAATGGAACGCAGTGTACTAACTATTCGGTCACTGTGACATATGAGTTTAAATGTAGAGACCGTCAATCACTTTTTTTTTGGGGGGGGGTAGTTTCGATAGTCGCCAGAATGCCTCCAGGCACTTCTAGTTTCTTTGTCTTGTAGCTGTCCTTTATTTAAAATCATACAGTGTTATGCTATCGACTGTAAGAATATGATTTACAAGGTGCAACGTATAGTTTCCTGTGAGAGGCCGTGCATCAGTCCGGGTTAATGTCTGTTTAGAATCAGACACAGACTTCGAAGTCGCGGCAGGTAGACGAAATGTTCGGCGGTGTGGAAAAGCGTGTTAGAAAACAGTGTTTGAACAAGGGTCTCATTCGCTTAAAGTATGGGTGATCAAACTTTAAAGTGGTGTATATTTAATATGATCTTGTTCATATACCCAGCTGCAGTTTGAGGTGTCGGACTTGGTGAGCTGTTAGGAATTCTTGGATTGCCGCACTCTGAGTTATTCGGGGAGAGTATTGTGAATTCCGTTTGTCCGCGCTGGAGGTGGATCGCATTGGTACCTTCGTGACTTGTAAATAGGATGAGCTTTTATAGTTGGTAATTTCTTTTTCACTGTTTGATGGTTTGGGGCGTACAACATTGCGCGCATTTCTGGCAAATCGTCAAGGCAAGGTCCTGTTGCAGTAACTGAGGTCGTTCTGTTTCTAGACAGGCTGCAGAAGGTACTGGATATGTCTTTCTCAGACTTAAATTGCAGAGATCAGATGCGCAAAGATCTGGAAATGGGATCAGTTGAACGATGTGTAGGGTGTGACTAAATCTAAGTTGGAATTTTACTGTATCGTGAAGCTTCGGGAAAGGTGACACGTTTCGCACTGGGTGCAGACATGTTGAATAACAGTAATTAAGTAATCAACTGACGTGATGGCAGAGCGCTCTGGTGGTTGTGATAGGAGCTAAACACAGTTGAACTTGGAGCCATTTTTGTTAGGTAAACGAATTGTATGATCTTCCGCTAAAATTCAAACTGCCTACCAAAATCGAACATCTTGAATGACACACCTGGCTGGTGGTGATGTGTACTAACCCAGTTGGATTCTGGACCTCGTAGCGAACACATGCGCATGATATAAATATTAACGAATAATAAATTACAGTAAATAATAATAAATGATCATACAATGATAATAAATGATAACAAGTAAAAATAAATAATGGAGCAGCTGTCCAAATGCAGAGACCTGTTGTAGTGTAGCGATCTGCAAGAGTTAACTTTGCTGGCCTCTAGATGACCGAATAGCGAAGTAATAGTATGTGTTGGGCGGCTTTGGTGATGAAGTCAGAATTTGAGAAGATGATTGATTTGGGTTGGAGTGTTATTTGATGGAATGTAGATTGTTCGGTTGACTACTTCTGCACATTTGGTGCCTTTATTTAGTTGAGTAAAGATCGATTATAGTGTGTTGGAGACATGCTTGTCTGTTCTCTAGACGTGGGACAGACCTTAGTTGACGTGTAAATTATAGCCAAGATCTCGAAAATGTTACATGACTGAGACCGGTATTCGAGAGTTGAAATATCATTTTCCGTAAGTTTGTTTCTAGTTAGTCAGTGGTTTACAGCACGCTGCACATAGATAAAGTTCGGCGTTTGTATAGCATTAATCTGAAGTCTATATCTTGGAAATTATGATGAACTAGTGATCGGTAGGGTGTAACCTAGTGCATGATATTGAGAAGTACAGATAAAATTGTATAATATTATGGAGAAAGTGCATTTGTTCTTCCAGTCTATGAGTCTGAGGATGTCTGCAGAAAAGCGAACAGACAAGGAAGGAGCGACAAAAAAAATGTTCAAATGTGTGTGAAATCTTATGGGACTTAACTGCTAAGGTCATCAGTCCCTAAGCTTACACACTACTTAACCTGAATTATCCTAAGGACAAACACACACACACCCATGCCCAAGGGAGGATTCGAAGCTCCGCTGGGATCAGGAGAGACAGTAAGGCGTTTGTGCTGAGGGGAGGCGATACCGAATTTGTAAAAAGAGTTCTCAGGGTGACTTAGGCCCGCTGATGTAAGAGGGAAGATTAGCTCTGAGTGTCGGGTCTGTAGAGAGAAAGAGCAGGTTGACGGTGCTTTCCTAGGATTGGAGAGCATTGCAATATATACACGCTGTAGGAATAGTATATTTTTTTCGCATGCTGTAGAGATATACTGGATAAGTGCATTGTTTTGTGTTAGATGTGTATATACTGTATTGTAAAGTTATTGTGGTTTACATTGTGTAGCGTTTGTATATACTGCATTGTAAAGTTACTATTATTTATGTTATGTGATAAGTAGAGAGGAAGTCGTAAGGACGGTAGAGATATTTCCAGAGTAAGAGCGGTCAAGAGAGTGTATTTCCGATACTTAGCTCATTGTCGAATGCCAATCAACTGAGACCGCGATCGTACCATTTAACTGTAAGTATAATGACATCAACGACTTCGGTATTCAGAGTGCGAATATCATTTTTGGTCTGTTTGTTTCTAGTTACTCAGAGGTATACGGGATGCTGTACTTCGAAAAATTTTGGTGTGTTCTTGTAGTCTATGAGTCTGGAGATGTTTGTAGAAAAAGCGAGCAGGCAATGAAGAAGAGACAGTAACGCATTTGTGATGAGGGGAAGCGCTCGCCGAATTTGTGGAACAGTTCTGAGAGGGACTTCTGTCCATTGAAGTAGAAGTGCTGATTACCACTGAGTGTTGAGAGTGTAGAAAGAAAGAGTAGGTTCACAGCGTTTCCTTAGGAATGGAGAGCATTGGGGCATATAGTCGGTATTGTAAAGTTACTGTGGCTTACATTGTGTAGGGTTTGTATATAATGGATTGTAAAGTTACTATTGCTTACGTTATGGGATGAGTAGAGAGGATGACCATGTGTGTGTGTGTGTGTGTGTGTGTGTGTGTGTGTAGATTGAGGGGGCTGTGGAGGTAATTTAGCGATCTCTGTAAAAGTGAGCATAGAAATCCTCAGAGAGAAAAGCAGGTTCATACTTCGATAACGGTGCCTTAGAAAATTAGGCCCGTAAATTCGATAAGAAGGAATAAGAATGATTAATCGGTTGTGCTGGGATATAGGAGGGTTCAGAAAGTTTGTGTATGTTGAGAGCTGGAAGGGTAGGAGGTTAGGAACATATTCAGTATTATTTTCGCGAACAAGTTCTGTTAGGGTAAGAATTTGAATTTACAAACAAGCTGAGAAAACATGAAAGTGAGCGTTAACTATTTCTGGGGGCATTATACAATTTTGGAGAGGTTAACTGGGCTCTTATTTTTTGTACATAGTCAGATGATCGTATTAGATTGTCAGGGGAGGGCAGCACTGGGATGTGTGCGGACGGTGTGTGTGTGAACTCGCTCTCGGCTAGTCTGACAACAGACGTGAAGGTGAAGATGTGTCGCAAATAGGCCGGCAAGCAATGGAATGCGGCCTTAATCTGTGTGTTGGACCGCACTGAGTTAGGACGGTGACAGACGACGCGCGCGGCCTGGCTTGGATAGACGTGTTCGGCGTTTAGGTGATATGAATTTCTCTGGTGTTAGGTGTGAATGCAGCTGTCATCGAGTCATGTTTGAGGGGTCGAACAGAGACCTTTGAGCGAACTGAGAGCTGTCGGACGTGTGACTTAGTGTGGGACAGGTTGATTGCACGCGTCTGTTGAGTTATTTTGCTATGCGTTATTTGGACAGATTACAAGTACTGAAGGTGTTTACAGATATGTGTACTGCATTATTTAGGATCAGTTTGATATTGTGCACTGAAATTAGCTGTTTGCGTGTCTGCTGGCTGTGCAACATGACACCAGGTACATCAGGGCGAGTGTTTTTTGTATGAGAGTGATAGACATACTCGATGCCTAAATAAAATTTCCGTTAAGTATTTGTGGGACGATATGGAATATGAGAGAGTTTGTGTTGGTTCTTATTTTTTTATCTGTTTGGATGTTTTATTAGGTCGAACTGCTGAGGCAAGTAGCTACGAGAGCACAAGGGATGTGACTGCTGCATATCTCCGTCACTCAATGGTTAACCACAGGTGGAGCGAGCAGTGTTCTCGGCTTAGGTACTGGGGGTGTGCTATGAAACGTCCCCTTAGAACAATAACACATGACTGTGTTTAAACTGACACACAATATTTTTAGCGCAACGCAATCTGACTTTCAAAAATCCCTACAAAAGAATGGCCCTGACTAACATTAACCTATACCTTTCACGAATCACTTACCTCACCAAAAATCTTCGTTACTCGAACTACTGCAATACAGCGAGCGCCACTACTGCCATCTAAATAAAAGATTCAAACTACGGAAGGCACTAACTACTGATAGGCATAGTTAGCAAATGAAAGATTTTGATAGAGAACAATGTATTTACCTCAATAGTGTTCAAAAGTCATAATGTATATAGCAGTTCATGACATCCAGTCTTACAAATTTCAAAACTCCGCCATCTCTCTCCCCACATCCACCACTGCTGGCGGCTCACCTCCAACTGCGCAACGCTACGCGCTGTTAACATCCAGCTGCCCAACACTACAATACCCAACAACAATGCAAACCAGCCACAGACTGCACACAGCACAGCCAGTGATTTTCATACAGAGCGCTATACAGTCTACTTACATAGCCCCCATGCTCCCCACAAAAATAAATTTTACAAATTGTTTTGGGCAGTGGCCAATACAGATCTGAAAAAAGTTTTCATAATTACAATAACAAAGATATCAAATGCACACACTTATTGACACAATGTTGGTCAAAAGCTAAAATTTTCTCACAGTCCATAAAGACAGTCGTGATCATTCATCACAGTAAAATTGCAGTGTTTTTCTCAAAGTCTGAGCAGTAAAAGAAAATGTACATGGAAGTAGTGGATTTCCATGCAGTCTTGAAGAAGTAGTGTTGTCCTTCCAACGGAAAGACAGTGCTGACTCTCGACATGCAGACAGGTAATGGGCCACAACAGAGCAAACCCACAGTAGAGTCATTCGAAGTTTTGAAGAATATTGGTAGGTAGGTCATCACACAGCAGACCCACTGTAGTCCTGGTAGAGATTACGGTATTGGTGGGCCACCAGAGGTGCAGACCCACTGTAGTCCTGGTAGAGATTGTGGTATTGGTGGGCCACCAGAGGTGCAGACCCACTGCAGTCCTTGTAGAAATAATGGTACTGGTGAGTCAGCAAAGGTGTAGACCCACTGTAGTCCTTGTAGAGATGGCCAGCAGCCATCTGTTGTGACTGTGCAGGTGCACAATCACCATTGAAGAGTATTGCGGATAATATAGCAAGTCCATAACCACCACTTGTGCACTCACAGAGTTTTTGGAATTGTCCTTAGAACCAGCAATGCTGTTATCCAGTCCCTTGCTGAATTATTAACACACGTGCAAACACTAACAGTCCCTACTTCTCACATATTGTCCATATACTATAACCAATAGTAACGTGTGCAGTGAAATGGAACTTACAAGTTAATAATATCATGAACTGGTGTCAATTAAAAATTATATAACATAATAATACAGTTACAAAGGTACAAAATACACCATTAAAGAACATAACAATACAGATAACATTTGTAGTACAGGCTTTACAAAAGAATCGAAATAACATATACCTCAGTGTTACAGGAATTATGACATGAGTACATACATAAAAGGTCAGAATAACTTTTGGAACATCAACTTCACACATGAGCATTAAAACAAAACAGAATAAATAATGTCTATACATCTTTACAAAGTAAATAACATAGTATTAGAAAAATTCTACAACATAACTCTCATCAGCTAAAAAGACATAAAGACAGGAAAAAGACAAATACACTAGGGTACATTAACACATAGCGGAATAATACAAAAAGAAAGACAGGGTTCGTTTTCAGTGTAACATTTGGTACTGCAGTCCAACCCAAAACTTCATTCCATAGATCTTTCGTCTTATTTCAACATTTGTTTCCACCAAAAAAATCCTATCCAAGCATGTTTTCTGTTTTTTTTTCACATCTTTCTTACCTCATTATTTATTTTCCATTATCTTACCTCATCACAGTATAGTTCCGCACTGTCGCCTGATAAACAAAGTAAGAGCCTACAGAATATCAGACCAGCTGTGTGGCTGGATTGAAGAGTTTTTAGCAAACAGAACACAGCATGTTGTTATCAACGGAGAGATGTCTACAGACGTTAAAGTAACCTCTGGCGTGCTACAGGGGAGTGTTATGGGACCATTGCTTTTGTCGGAAGTTCCATGCGGTTTTTCGCGGATGATGCTGTAGTATACAGAGAAGTTGCAGCATTAGAAAATTGTAGCGAAATGCAGGAAGATCTGCAGCGGATACGCACTTGGTGCAGGGAGTGGCCACTGACCCTTAACACAGACAAATGTAATGTATTGCGAATACATAGAAAGAAGGATCCTTTATTGTATGATTATATGATAGCGGAACAAACACTGGTAGCAGTTACTTCTGTAAAATATCTGGGAGTATGTGTGCGGAACGATTTGAAGTGGAATGATCATATAAAATTAATTGTTGGTAAGGCGGGTACCAGGTTGACATTCATTGGGAGAGTCCTTAGAAAATGTAGTCCATCAACAAAGGAGGTGGCTTACAAAACACTCGTTCGACCTATACTTGAGTATTGCGCATCAGTGTGGGTTCCGTACCAGATCGGGTTGACGGAGGAGATAGAGAAGATCCAAAGAAGAGCGGCGCGTTCCGTCACAGGGTTATTTGGTAACCGTGATAGCGTTACGGAGATGTTTAACAAAGTTCAAGTGGCAGACTCTGCAAGAGAGGCGCTCTGCATCGTGGTGTAGCTTGCTCGCCAGGTTTCGAGAGGATACGTTTCTGGATGAGGTATCGAATATATTGCTTCCCCCTACTTATACCTCCCGAGGAGATCACGAATGTAAAATTAGAGAGATTAGAGCGCGCACAGAGGCTTTCAGACAGTCGTTCTTCCCGCGAACCATACGCGACTGGAACAGGAAAGGGAGGTAATGACAGTGGCACGTAAAGTGCCCTCCGCCACACACCGTTGGGTGGCTTGCGGAGTATAAATGTAGATGTAGATGTAGATGTAGATATAGATCATTTATTTCCAAGAAAATCCTACCTAAACCTGTTGTCCCTAAACCCTACTTTTTTGTTCATATCCTCTTTCAAAAATACTTGTTTGGCCATAGCATTTTCTTATAGCTTCTCAATGCATTTCTTCCAATTCATCGCAACTCATTCTCTTATATAGCCTACCCCCTCTTAAGCTAACTTAAATCTACTGAGCTCAGATGCTAAACTAAGGGACGAGGCAATGCAGCAGCATAAAACAATTAATACAAACAGCAATGAAAAAAATGGAAATTGTCAAAGCAAGCTGCAGTAAATCTAAATTATCAAGCAATGCAACATTACAACTAATATGAGCCAATGTGCAGCAACAAGAAAAATAAATCAGTAGTAAAACTAACTTAACAGAGTAATACAAAGTGAAATTTAGTAGCACTATGCCTGGCAAACAACAGCAGCAAATGTAATAACTTATATCTAAACATGACAAAGCTCAAGCAAAAAAAATATTACAGTAAAAATGGCCATGTCACATCTTAACACTAGGGTAATGCATCACCTTAACCTACACTACTAAATAAGTTACCCAGTCATTCACAAAGATTATGTATGCAATTCCTGTGAAGGGAAATGTCTTTTTGTGCTCCCTCGTTTTTTTGAAGTAGATTATAAAATGGTTATTTACTGGATCTGTAGGTATAAAATATCTATATTAGTACATCTATTAAATTTTATTTAAACCAATGCTGCAGTGCAGCTAGAAACTAGATATCAAACAAAATGAGCAATCTCTCAACTAGAAAGACAATAGATGTAAAATGTTTCTCATCATTTCATTAGGCATTTTAGTAAATATCATAAATTAAGAGCTCCACAGTGTAATCATATATTTTCAAGTTTGAGCATGTCGTATTTGTGATGCTTTCTACAAAGAAATGTCAATAGCGAGGATAATGCCTGTGCCTCTGAAAGGCACACACTAATGGCTTTTTTCCAGGCAACTGTCACGCAGCTGCCCACGTAATGTGTCGTGCCCACGACGCATTACATGAAGGTCACTTAACTTTCTTACCGAAATATTTACAACAGCAGTTTGCACTACAGTGGCAGTCTCATATACAAAATTTCACGGGTCGAGAATTTGCGTTGCAAATGTGTAGAAACAAAATCTTATGAATATAACAGTGTCCAAAAATTTTTGCCGGCATTGTGATACATTCACGCATTTACACACATTTCATAACTCTTAAAGTACGATTCTTGGTTTCCAACAACCTTTTTCACAAACCAGAGTCCCTAAACACTACTCATTATTCATTACCTTATTACTCATATACATATTTGTCGACACTTCTTCAATATTTCATCATAATAAATACGTATCATAATCAAATTCCTCATATAACATCAGCTTATTGATCATAAACATACCTCAACAGCATAATACACATTGTCATCATAATAATATCATAACACCTCAGTCAAATCTCAAAAACGTCGTAGCTTTCTGCAATAATGTCAAAATCTTAAAAAAAATTCTCTGCTCATTTCAATAGTGTCATCTACCTCAAACGTATTTTAAAATCATGCTCCCTTACCAAATACATCATTCAAAGCTCTCATAGTATCACAATGGTTCTGAAAAATATGAAGGGTTCACACAGTACAGACAAAATACAATTTCATAAGTGTGAAGTTATCCAGCTGTGTAATTGCGTAAACATCTGTCACTGACATAGTAAAAAAACTTTGTTTCTCTGTTAAATAATCAGATAGCTGTCTAATTCTGTGTTAGAGAAATAAGGTACCGATGTGTAAAGTTGTATAAGCAAATACCATATTAGCTAGGGCTCCTTGTGCTTGCCAAACACATGGTACACAAAGTAAGCGTGTACCCCCTGAGGATTAATGTAATTATACCCTCAGGTGTTACAGATTACAGCAATGGAATGAAATGTATCACAGAAAACCTTTGTATCATTGTACTTCAAATATCTTTAAAAATAAATGTTTTAAGTACAAAATTAATCACTCAAATACGTCTACTGTAGCGCTCAACTGTGCGTGTTGTTGTAAGATAATCTCTGTGGAAGTATCTTAGTTATCGTCCTCCGAAAGCTAAGTTCTGCAGAAGTGAATGTACTTACCTCATGATACACAAAAGTGAAATGCTTTGCGTATAGATATCTTAGTTATTACGCTTATTGCCGTGATGAAGAAAGTACTGTGCTGTAACGTATTGTTGTGCTACGGAAAAGGCAGTCTCATTGTAGCTATACCACAAAAGTTACTACTAAAACACGTTTTATTTTACAGAACAATTCAGAAAAACTGTGCAGATATAAAACAGATACACCGCAAAAGCAACATTGTAAATTGTCACTCATTAGTAGCGTCGTGATAAAATCGTGTAACTGTCACATAAACTAACCACTGTGTCATCTGGTATCTCACAGAAAGTACTTTGAATCCAGAATGTATTTTCAAGTAAACCAAAATGTTGCATTAAAATCTCATTAGCAGTACCAGTATATGTTCTAAGTATGTAAGCCGGATAGTCGTTACGTAATCGTGCAACTAACAAGCAAGAATGTACATATAACAACACTGTGTCGTCTGTTCACTATAACAATGCATTCGTAATTTCTGTTTAAAAATGTTCCTTAGGTTCTAGACTGGATATTTAACTTCAAACATTGTTGCATGTTAACAGATTGTAAGTCTGAAAAAAGCATACTAGCAATGTAAAGTGAAAAGTTATATGGCAAAGACAAAGTTAAAAAGCAGATTATCTTTCAATAAACGGTTTTACATGTGAAATGTGGTGTAAACCTTTACTCTTCCTAGTACGCAGAGTTTCAACTTCAACGCAATTATCATGTGGTATACGTCGGATTCTGTAAGGTCCATTGTAAACTAGAAAGAATTTGTGACTCAAGTGTTTCTTCTTATGTGACAATGAATGAGCTTTAATGAGAACTTTCTGACCAATATATAATTTCTTTGCATTTGCTTTACCGTGTAGTTTTCTCCTTTTGTCTGCTGCAGATTTTATATTTATAATAGCCAAATCAATTATGTCTTTGTGTCGAAGTTTACGTGTATTCGGGAAAGGTACAAACTCTCTGATTCTGTTCGGTGGTTCTTCTTTCTTCAGTACAAGACTAGGTGGTAAAGCAGTGGAGTCATGAGGCATTTCATTCAGCACGTTTTGAAATAAGTGTAAATATCTGTCCCAATGCTGATGCTTTCTGTGGCAATAAAGTCTGCAAAGCTTATTGATTTCTTTCATAATTTCCGAAGTGTCCTGTGTTATTATTTTGTGGTTGTGCCGTATTTCTATGTCCCTCTTCCCGTACTGGAGCGCGAGTGTCCTCTGAAATATGTAATTCTTGTATTACTTGTGCCAACTGATCTTGTACTTCCAGGATTTCTCTTTTGTACTGTGTATTGATTTGATTTTCATTTTGTTTGAATTTTCTTATTTGTTCATACTCTTCAGTGTCCGTGAAGGCTACAGGTCTTGTGTCATTCAGATCATCATCTATCTTTGTAGATAAGTTAGTGAACTGATCTGAAAGTTCTGCTACTTTATTGTTGTTGTTATTGTTGTGGTCTTCAGTCCTGAGACTGGTTTGATGCAGCTCTCCATGCTACTCTATCCTGTGCAAGCTTCTTCATCTCCCAGTATCTACTGCAACCTACATCCCTCTGAATCTGCTTAGTGTAGTCATCTGTTGGTCTCCCTCTACGATTTTTACCCTCCACACTGCCCTCCAATGCTAAATTTGTGATCCCTTGATGCCTCAAAACATGTCCTACCAATCGATCCCTTCTTCTAGTCAAGTTGTGCCACAAACCTCTCTTCTCCCCAATCCTATTCAATACCTCCTCATTAGTTACGTGATCTACCCACCTCATCTTCAGCATTCTTCTGTGGCACCACATTTCGAAAGCTTCTATTCTCTTCTTGTCCAAACTAATTATCGTCCCATACATGGCTACACTCCATACAAATACTTTCAGAAACGACTTCCTGACACTTAAATCTATACTCGATGTTAACAAATGCCTCTTCTTGAGAAACGCTTTCCTTGCCATTGCCAGTCAACATTTTATATCCTCTCTACTTCGACCATCATCGGTTATTTTACTCCCTAAATAGCAAAACGCCTTTACTACTTCAAGTGTCTCATTTCCTAATCTAATTCCCTCAGCATCACCCGACTTAATTTGACTACATTCCATTATCCTCGTTTTGCTTTTGTTGATGTTCATCTTATATCCTCCTTTCAAGACACTGTCCATTCCGTTCAACTGCTCTTCCAAGTCCTTTGCTGTCTCTGACAGAATTACAATGTCATCGGAGAACCTCAAAGTTTTTATTTCTTCTCCATGGATTTTAATACCTACTCCAAATTTTTCTTTTGTTTCCTTTACTGCTTGCTCAATATACAGATTGAATAACATCGGGGAGAGGCTACAACCCTGTCTTACTCCTTTCCCAACCACTGCTTCCCTTTCATGCCCCTCGACTCTTATAACTGCCATCTGGTTTCTGTACAAACTGTAAATAGCTTTTCGCTCCCTGTATTTTACCCCTGCCACCTTCAGAATTTGAAAGAGTATTCCAGTTAACATTGTCAAAAGCTTTCTCTAAGTCTACAAATGCTAGAAACGTAGGTTTGCCTTTTCTTAATCTTTCTTCTAAGATAAGTCGTAAGGTCAGTATTGCCTCACGTGTTCCAACATTTCTACGGAATCCAAACTGATCTTCCCCGAGGTCGGCTTCTACCAGTTTTTCCATTCGTCTGTAAAGAATTCGCGTTAGTATTTTGCAGCTGTGACTTATTAAACTGATAGTTCGGTAATTTTCACATCTGTCAACACCTGCTTTCTTTGGGATTGGAATTATTATATTCTTCTTGAAGTCTGAGGGTATTTCGCCTGTCTCATACATCGTGCTCACCAGATGGTAGAGTTTTGTCATGACTGGCTCTCCCGAGGCCATCAGTAGTTCAAATGGAATGTTGTCTACTCCCGGGGCCTTGTTTCGACTCAGGTCTTTCAGTGCTCTGTCAAACTCTTCACGCAGTATCTTATCTCCCATTTCGTCTTCATCTACATCCTCTTCCATTTCCATAATATTGTCCTCAAGTACATCGCCCTTGTATAAACCCTCTATATACTCCTTCCACCTTTCTGCCTTCCCTTCTTTGCTTAGAACTGGGTTTCCATCTGAGCTCTTGATATTCATACAAGTGGTTCTCTTCTCTCCAAAGGTCTCTTTAATTTTCCTGTAGGCAGTATCTATCTTACCCCTAGTGAGACAAGCCTCTACATCCTTACATTTGCCCTCTAGCCATCCCTGCTTAGCCATTTTGCACTTCCTGTCGATATCATTTTTGAGACGTTTGTATTCCTTTTTGCCTGCTTCATTTACTGCAGTTTTATATTTTATCCTTTCATCAATTAAATTCAATATTTCTTCTGTTACCCAAGGATTTCTATTAGCCCTCGTCTTTTTACCTACTTGATCCTCTGCTGCCTTCACTACTTCATCCCTCAGAGCTACCCATTCTTCTTCTACTGTATTTCTTTCCCCCATTCCTGTCAATTGTTCCCTTATGCTCTCTCTACAACCTCTGGTTCTTTCAGTTTATCCAGGTCCCATCTCCTTAAATTCCCACCTTTTTGCAGTTTCTTCAGTTTCAATCTGCAGTTCATAACCAATAGATTGTGGTCAGAATCCACATCTGCCCCTGGAAATGTCTTACAATTTAAAACCTGGTTCCTAAATCTCTGTCTTACCATTATATGATCTATCTGATACCTTTTAGTATCTCCAGGATTCTTCCAGGTATACAACCTTCTTTTATGATTCTTGAACCAAGGCGGCTTCCTCTTTCATTCCTTCCCCCCAATCCAAATTCACCTACTGTTTCCTTCTCTCCCTTTTCCTACTGACGAATTCCAGTCACCCATGAGTATTAAATTTTCGTCTCCCTTCACTACCTGAATAATTTCTTTTATCTCGTCATACATTTCATCTATTTCTTCCTCATCTGCAGAGGTAGTTGGCATATAAACTTGTACTACTGTAGTAGGCATGGGCTTTGTGTCTATCTTGGCCACAATAATGCGTTCACTATGCTGTTTGTAGTAGCTAACCCGCACTCCTATTTTTTTATTCATTATTAAACCTACTCCTGCATTACCCCTATTTGATTTTGTATTTATAACACTGTAATCACCTGACCAAAAGTCTTGTTCCTCCTGCCACCGAACTTCACTAATTCCCACTATATCTAACTTTAACCTATCCATTTCCCTTTTTAAATTTTCTAACCTACCTGCCCGATTAAGGGATCTGAAATTCCACGCTCCGATCCGTAGAACGCCAGTTTTCTTTCTCCTGATAATGACGTCCTCCTGAGTAGTCCCCGCCCGGAGATCCGAATGGGGGACTATTTTACCTCCGGAGTATTTTACCCAAGAGGACGCCATCATCATTTAATCATACAGTAGAGCTGCATGTCCTCGGGAAAAATTACGGCTGTAGTTTCCCCTTGCTTTCAGCCGTTCGCAGTACCAGCACAGCAAGGCCGTTTTGGTTAATGTTACAAGGCCAGATCAGTCAATCATCCAGACTGTTGCCCCTGCAACTACTGAAAAGGCTGCTGCCCCTCTTCAGGAACCACATGTTTGTCTGGCCTCTCAACAGATACCCCTCCGTTGTGGTTGCACCTACGGTACGGCCATCTGTATCGCTGAGGCACGCAAGCCTCCCCACCAACGGCAAGGTCCATGGTTCATAGGGGGGTGCTACTTTATCCGATAGTGAAATTATTTCCTCTGTGTGTTTTTCTGAACCAAGTTTCAGAGTGTCCATTTGTGTTGAAATCGTATCTACTGTGTCCTTTAAGTTTTCCTGAGTTTTTGCAAGTTGCGTAACCGAATAGGTAGATGCAACTCAGTCAATTTTAGCTTGCAAGGTGTCTTAATTTTCATGAACAATATTTTGCAGTTCTTTTATGGCTGCTTCGTGATTATGTAATGCATTTTCATGCCGTGAAAAAATAGGTTGAAAATGCTCACAAATTTGTGTTTTTACGTCATTACAGACTTTTTGACATTTCGATTCAATGTTATGTAACTCAGTAGTTAAATCTTCACGTGTTTGTTCAAGCTTGGTGTCTAACTTCCGAAGATTTTGTTCCATTGTGTCCAACTTTTGAAGATTTTGTCCCATTTGTTTCTGATTTTGTTCAAGCGTTGTGTCTAACTTTTGTAGCCTTTGTCCCATTTGTTGCATTAACTGTAATAACAGTGCACTGGTGTCTGAAACATGTTCCTCAGTGCTATTCGGCAGTACATTTGAACCGGCAATATTCGCATTTTTTAAAGCAGAAAATGTGTCTTGATTTATTTGAGAAAACGGTGAGGACGCAAAACCTGAATCTACAGTATTTCCAAGATTGTGTCCTGTCATTTCGGAATCCTGAGGCGAGCTGTTGCAGACCGATCGATCGATAATGCTTCCCTGTTCACTAATTGTTTCACTACCTACACAATTATTTGCTGCCCGCTCCATTTCCCTATGCACAATTACCAAATTACTACTTTGAACATTAGTTAATTCATTACATGGTGGCGCTGATAAACTACGCTCGTCGTCACTATTATTTCTCAATTTACTTTGGAGTCTAGTATTACGTTTTTCACACGCCATTATTGTCACAATATTTCACACGACAACACAGAAAAACACAATTTGAAGAGCAAAAATAAGAGAACAGATTAACATAGCACTGAAAATAATATCTAGTTAATTGCAAGCGCAGCTGCGAAATACTGGGTGCAAATTTACATGCGTGCCACACCTGTTTTACTGTACAACAATGAAAGACTGCAACTACAAAGGAGATTCTCTCTACAATTAGCGCTAGCAATAAACAAAATATACACTAATTACACAAACTACAAGAAAAAATCAGAAGATTCCAGTGAGGTATCCTCGGCTAAGGGTCGACATATGAAACGTCCCTTAGAACAATAATACATGACTGTGTTTAAACTGACACACAATATTTTAGCGCAACGCAATCTGACTTTCAAAAATCCCTACAAAAGAATGGCCCTGACTAACATTAACCTATACCTTTCACAAATCACGTACCTCACAAAAATCTTCGTTACTCGAACTACGGCAATACAGCGAGCGCCACTACTGCCAGCTAAATAAAAGATTCAAACTACTGAAGGCACTAACTACTAATAGGCATAGTTAGCAAATGAAAGATTTTGATAGAGAACAATGTATTTACCTCAATAGTGTTCAAAAGTCATAATGTATATAGCAGTTCATGACATCCAGTCTTACAAATTTCAAAACTCCGCCATCTCTCTCCCTACATCCACCACTGCTGGCGGCTCACCTCCATGTGCGCAACACTACGCTCTGTTAACATCCAGCTGCCCAACACTGCAATAGCCAACAAGAATGCAAACCAGCCACAGACTGCACACAGCACAGCCAGTGATTTTCATACAGAGCGCTATGTGGCGTTACCAATAAAAAAACCTGTACTGTCTACTTACAAATGGTTAACTACAGGTGGGGCGAGCAATGTTCTCGGCTTAGGTACTGAGGTTGTGCTCTGGCCATGTCCACGACTGTGTGGATTGAACAACAGTATTCAGGTCATATTTTAGTTAGAATATTTACAAAGGAGTATGTCCAACGCGAGTGTAAAGGTCCAGGCTGTGACGTAGGCAGTCTCGCGCTTGTGGTGTGTGAGAGAGGCAAAGCCAACGATTTTGAGTCATCACAGGTGACTTATGATAGTGGCCTTGTTTGCCAAAATTTTCTTGTGCTTGTAGTGAAACACGAACTGACCATCAGAATTCAAACTTGCCTTATTTGTATTGACAAAATGTGATATAGGTTAATGTAGGTTAGCACACGTTAGTGCACGTTAGTAAATGGCAGTACACATTAGTACATGTTAGCCAACGAACATGGGTCGGTAAGGGGACGTGTTGGTCGGTAGGGACTTTAACTACACTCCTGGAAATTGAAATAAGAACACCGTGAATTCATTGTCCCACGAAGGGGAAACTTTATTGACACATTCCTGGGGTCAGATACATCACATGATCACACTGACAGAACCACAGGCACAGAGACACAGGCAACAGAGCATGCACAATGTCGGCACTAGTACAGTGTATATCCACCTTTCGCAGCAATGCAGGCTGCTATTCTCCCATGGAGACGATCGTAGAGATGCTGGATGTAGTCCTGTGGAACGGCTTGCCATGCCATTTCCACCTGGCGCCTCAGTTGGACCAGCGTTCGTGCTGCACGTGCAGACCGCGTGAGACGACGCTTCATCCAGTCCCAAACATGCTCAATGGGGGACGGATCCGGAGATCTTGCTGGCCAGGGTAGTTGACTTACACCTTCTAGAGCACGTTGGGTGACACGGGATACATGCGGACGTGCATTGTCCTGTTGGACAGCAAGTTCCCTTGCCGGTCTAGGAATGGTAGAACGATGGGTTCGATGACGGTTTGGATGTACCGTGCACTATTCAGTGTCCCCTCGACGATCACCAGTGGTGTACGGCCAGTGTAGGAGATCGCTCCCCACACCATGATGCCGGGTGTTGGCCCTGTGTGCCTCGGTCGTATGCAGTCCTGATTGTGGCGCTCACCTGCACGGCGCCAAACACGCATACGACCATCATTGGCACCAAGGCAGAAGCGACTCTCATCGCTGAAGACGACACGTCTCCATTCGTCCCTCCATTCACGCCTGTCGCGACACCACTGGAGGCGGGCTGCACGATGTTGGGGCGTGAGCGGAAGACGGCCTAACGGTGTGCGGGACCGTAGCCCAGCTTCATGGAGACGGTTGCGAATGGTCCTCGCCGATACCCCAGGAGCAACAGTGTCCCTAATTTGCTGGGAAGTGGCGGTGCGGTCCCCTACGGCACTGCGTAGGATCCTACGGTCTTGGCGTGCATCCGTGCGTCGCTGCGGTCCGGTCCCAGGTCGACGGGCACGTGCACCTTCCGCCGACCACTGGCGACAACATCGATGTACTGTGGAGACCTCACGCCCCACGTGTTGAGCAATTCGGCGGTACTTCCACCCGGACTCCCGCATGCCCACTATACGCCCTCGCTCAAAGTCCGCCAACTGCACATACGGTTCACGTCCATGCTGTCGCGGCATGCTACCAGTGTTAAAGACTGCGATGGAGCTCCGTATGCCACGGCAAACTGGCTGACACTGACGGCGGCGGTGCACAAATGCTGCGCAGCTAGCGCCATTCGACGGCCAACACCGCGGTTCCTGGTGTGTCCGCTGTGCCGTGCGTGTGATCATTGCTTGTACAGCCCTCTCGCAGTGTCCGGAGCAAGTATGGTGGGTCTGACACACCGGTGTCAATGTGTTCTTTTTTCCATTTCCAGGAGTGTATTTCATTCCAAGTCAAGGTGGGCGTGGCACTGGCGAAGATTGATTCCATGTCTAGGTGGACGTGGTACTTTTCCACACCGGAGAGGTTAATTAATTGATCAATTTAATTAAGTAGTCATGCGAACTTTGTTACATTCACTTGTGGAGGTACTAAGCTAGGCACGCGCGATGGCTCATGTGTACGGGCGTGTGTTTTCGCGACGATCTTGGATTAGCCAAGTGCAGAATGTGGATTGAATAATGAGAGTCAGGTGATCAATAAACTTAGTGAAAGATGTCGTGGCAAGCACATGTGCTGGACCACCTGTTGTGACGTCATGGCGGATTCCACTGTCGAGCAAACTTTGGCACCAAACGTTCGGTAGGGCGTTCTTTGTCAACCAGGTACTGGATCAACCGACCTACCGTTATGAAGTCGGCATCGGCAGGTTCCAACCTGTCCAGCGAACAGCTTTAGCGCCAACTGGACTGACAGCGTGCGCGGATCGCATCCGACGACCGTCACTTGAGGCGACCGCTCGCTTGCCGATGGCGCGCACTCCGGTGCGGGACTGCGGCGACCATATGAACTAATTCAGTTGGACTGGGGGCCCCGTGGCGACTGGACTGTGATCTCTAAGATGTGTACTAACTCTGTTGGAGAACAAGTGATGACATACTAAAGACTTCAGTCCTTTTCCCATGAATACACAGGAGGTGACTTAAGTTATTGAAAGTGCACTTTATTATTATATGGCTCGATTTTCAAAGCTTAGGAGTGAAACAAGAACTGACCGCGAAAAATTCAAACTTCGTAGGATGGGGTTGACGTAGGCTCGTGCACATGGCCCAATTGGTCTTTTTTTCGTAGGTGTTACAGATTATCGTGTTTGAATTTGAATTTGTGACAGATTTTTAGTTATGGATGTAAGGGAATTGGCTTTCTTGGCGCAAAAATCAATCGTCTTGAATAATTAATAATACACTACTGGCCATTAAAATTGCTACACCACGAAGATGACGTGGTACAGACGCGAAATTTAACCGACAGGATGAAGATGCTGTGATTTGCAAATGATTAGCTTTTCAGAGCATTCACACAAGGTTGGCGATGGTGGCGACACCTATAACGTGCTGTCATGAGGAAAGTTTCTAACCCAATTCTCATACACAAACAGCAGTTGACCGGCGTTGCCTGGTGAAACGTCGTTGTGATGCCTCGTGTAAGGAGGAGAAATGCGTACCATAACGTTTCAGACTTTGATAAAGGTCGGATTCTAGTCTATTGCGATTGCGGTATATCGTATCGCGACATTGCTGCTCGCGTTGGTCGAGATCCAATGACTGTTAGCAGAATATGGAATCGGTGGGTTCCGGAAGGCAATACGGAACGCCGTGCTGGATCCCAATGGCCTCGTATCACTAGCAGTCAAGATGACAGGCATCTTATCCGCATGGCTGTAACGGATCGTGTAGCCATGTCTCGATCCCTCAGTCAACAGATGGGGCCGTTTGCAAGACAACAACCATCTTCACGAACAGTTCGACGACGTTTGCAGCAGCATGGACTATCAGCTCGGAGACCTTGGCTGCGGTTACCCTCGATGCTGCATCACAGACAGGAGTGCCTGCGATGGTGTACTCAACGACGAACCTGGGTGCACGAATGAATCCAAAGCTGTAGCTGTACACGCCATAGAAGCTCAGTTTGACTCAATGCCCAGGCGTTTCAAGACCGTTATTACGGCCAGAGGTGGTTGTTCTGGGTACTGATTTCTCAGGATCTATGCACCCAAATTGCGTGAAAATGTAACCACATGTTAGTTCTAGTATAATATATTTGTTCAATGAATACCCGTTCATCATCTGCATTTCTTCTTGGTGTAGCAATTTTAATGGCCAGTAGTGTAAATAATAATAAATGATAATTAATGCTAATAAATAATAGTAAATGATAACAATAATAAATAGAAGTACAGTTTTCTAGACATTATGGGGTGTGAATTTGAACATGGCGCGATTTTCTATGTTAGTGGGGGTAGGCCAATAATAATAAATAATAACAAATGATAATAAATAATAAGTGATAATAAATAATAATAATAAATAATCAATAATAATAAATGATGTATGATAATGAATAATAACGAATAATAAATAAGAGAAGTACGGTTTTGCAGCGATTATCATGTTGGAATTTGAATTTGGCGCGAATTTTCTTGTGGAAGTAGGCCAAAAATAACAATAATAATCAAAAATGATAATGAATGATAATGAATGATAGTGAATAATAATAAAGACAAGTACGGTTTTGCAGGCATAATTCTGTTGGAATTTCCATTTGCCGCCAATTTTTTCTGAAGGGTTAGGGTAGTGGTCGTAGCCCAATTGGCCTTTTTTCACGCCAAAATTCAAATTTCCTGCCATTTTTCTGCATTGTTAGGTCAGTGTACGTTGCCCAATTGGCTTATTTTCCCGCCCAAATCCGCCATTTTCGATGATGTCATGCACTGTTGCCAAGTCTACACGACGCCATCTTGTATGACGTCAGTGCCGCCATCTTGAATAAATTTGGCATCAATGGAAAGTGGGGTAGTACATACTTTGTCCGACTACTCTTATGCTCACTTACTCCGCAGTACATCCTTAACTCTTAACAGTGTCCCGCATCTCGTGGTCGTGCGGTAGCGTTCTCGCTTCCCACGCCCGGGTTCCCGGGTTCGATTCCCGGCGGGGTCAGGGATTTTCTCTGCCTCGTGATGGCTGGGTGTAGTGTGCTGTCCTTAGGTTAGTTAGGTTTAAGTAGTTCTAAGTTCTAGGGGACTGATGACCATAGATGTTAAGTCCCATAGTGCTCAGAGCCATTTGAACCATTTTTTTTTCTTAACAGTGGGTGAGTGAATCCACTCATACTCACGTGGTGGTTCACCATTCAAAACTACACAGAAAAAAGGAGAGAAAAACACGTCATTAGGGTTTGTTCAGCTGCAGTCATCATACTACCTCCACTGAGGTTCAGTTACGGGGTGTTGATCGTCTTATTCCAATATTGGGAACCACATCGTCCAAGTTATGACTATCCCTTCCGATCCGTGTAAGTCAAGAAAACCTGCTTGCAAATGACACAAATACTTTTTCATTCTGAGGTCCTAAACAAAAAAAAAAAAACACATGAAAATTGCCATCCTTCCATAATGCAAGGCCGATATGTGGTCTGAGGTTGGAAAAGAAAAGCCCTGTCGTACTTCTTCTAATAACAGGGCCACATTAATACAAGAAAACCTCATTCATTCATTAAACAACTATGACGTAATTACAACTCTTCTTTCGATCCAAGTGCGCCAAATGCCAAGAAAATGCGGAAGCAAATACGATACTGGATAAAAGGAAATCTCATCATACCCACAATGACTTGACCGAAACGAAACCTACATCTCCATTTGATCATGGACTCAAGACAACGAAGTTCCACGAATCTACACTTCTTTCACGCAGTCCAACAGCAAAATAGATGTCTACTTGGCACCAAGGCTGCCACAAATAAACACCTCGTGCGTCGTCCGTATATTACACTTCTGTTTTCCTCTCCCCCGTACTAGTCTTCGTAAAAAAGAATAAAAGGAAAATGTACTTGTCCCAAGACATTATAACGTTCAGGTAGTCAAAATCAGAGGGTATAAATTTACGAGGGAAAACAGTATGAGGATACCAAGGGCAGGGAATGCAGCAAATACGATCCATCCCTCAACTTTATAATCAAAAAACGCGATCCAAATTTCTATCTGACCAGTCACAGAGATTCCTACGAACACAACCTGATTACAAGGACAAAATATTTCCAGAGGAGAAAACAAATTAATTTTAAACATTAAAGACTGGTATTGCTCATAACAAGATTTCTACTCTTGTTGTATCATTATCTCTGTGGCTTTCATTCAAGAAAAGTTTGGTGTTACTACTGTTACCTATGCCACAAAACTTTCTTGACACAATAGTTTCCAAATCGACTGCTCCTTCGAATTTTCAGTGGTCCATTGTACGGATAAAAAAACTTGTAGCACAGTGTCTCTTGCTTGTATGCCAGAGGGATCATCTAAGGCCATACAAAAAACTTCACACGTCGCTTCACCTCAAATTTATGCCAAAGTTCTTTATTTTACCAAGCTTCAGTGAGAAAACGGTCACATTATCCTGCAAAATTTCAGGCAGCCTTTGATTTTCAAATGAGATAATATTTCTAATTGCCTCCACTTTCCCCTAAATTTTGAATTTGATTTCGTTTCCGCAGAAACCTCATCACTATCGACTCCCTGACCCTGTATAGTTTTCTTTGCCTTCCAAACACAATTTCAGACATTTTACGTTATCTGCTTATGGGTTACTTGTTCCTCAAAGCGGATGCATACAGGCACGTCTTTCTGAAATACTGTTTCACCATGTCCGAGACCCAGGACCCCCTGATTTTCCATCAGCTAATCCATACCAAAAATCAGGTTAATCGATAGCCTTGTTATACCAAAAAACTTCATTCTAACTTGCGACCATGGAAAATGACCTCCATCCACACCTGCTGGCTCACATCAGTACTCTTGACGATTATCGCTCCATTAACCTTGGTCACCTTTGTCGTGACGTTGGCCAATTATCGTTCTTGGCATATCTTCGGAATGCTACCTCGAAGATTGCCAAAATCTGACTACCACTGGCCAGAATTGCCTCCAATGTAATCTCTTCTATCAGGAAAGTGATTCCTGGGTGTACATTTTGCGTGTTGTCGTTATCCTTCTCCTCTAATAATAATACTTCCCTCGCATTATCGTACTCGATCAGGTTTACTTAATTGGTTCTGAGGTCACTCACGGGTTCTGCCATTTCATTTCCCATGCTAGCTTCCTATCATTGCGGTGTTGAATTTCGTGCATTCTTGATTGTCGCGACTGAATTTCAATGAACTTTGGCCTTGATTTTACACCTCTCTTGCTCGTTCAACTTCAGCCCATCGAAGTGGATTATCCCTGCATTCATTGTCATGGTCCTGCGGCCCGATAAAGTTAGACTCTGGTTGGTGTTGCGTATCTCAAGTGTGGTCCTCTTCCTGGGGAGTTATAACTCTTGAAGAAAACTTTTAAAGGCAACTAACCGTATTCACAACACCCGGCAAGAACCTGTTTGTAATTGATGGATAGTTTCAGATAAAGAAACTGTATAATTTTTGAAGAACTAAACAGCGCATCGAGAAACTGACTTTTCTTTAACACAGCTGCAAAGAATTGTACCGAACTTCAGAAACCAGATCATCCCAGGTTCTCACTCATCATTATCTCATGCTTGACTCTTTTGTGCAGCAGTGGACCAATAATTAGCTAGGAATGTGTAATTAAATATCTTATGTGATCTGCTTTGTATCATTACTGGATGGATTCTCGTCACTGTTTTGCGATCAAGAACCCCGCGCAGAAATTCAAATCATTGCTTAATGGCTATGTGTGGGGCAAACAGTGGTCAAACTGTTCAGCCTAAGTCTTCATGTGTAATACAGTCTCATTATTCCCAAAAACTTTGAGTTTCTGTACTGAAAGAGAGTGCTTATAATCAAAAGATTCCTCTTCTTGTGACGTAGTTCTACTGTTGGCTGCTGAATAATGCTACACCTCATATTCACGTGAGCTATGACAGCCTTTCTGTTCACCACTTAATCTGAGACCAGCTCACCCTACCTCATGCACATAGTTTCCGCCAGGTGGTACATAATTATGTGCTCCGTTGGTGTCTTCCCACCAGCCTAGCACTTTCATGACTCTTGCCTCAAAATCTTCATATTCACGGGCCAAGGCTTTGGTCCTCTGGTGTTGTTAACTTAACTTTCCTTGACGCTGTTTGAACAACTGCACTTCAGCGGTTTCTGGCACTCATACTGTACATATACCATCTGACCCATCATACACATTGCTGACCTCCTGCTCCATCATCTAACGGTTGATAAGCTTGAGCTGTTCTCTTGCTTCACGCAACCGATTTTCAGTTTCCTCCAACATCTGATTCGCTTGCTCCTGTACCTTATTCCACTTTCTACTCCCTTGGCATGAGTCTCTTGCTCCTTCTGTCAGTGCTCTGCGTGGATAATCTGTTGCTGCAACATTGGGATTTGTTCCACTTGGGTCCCAATTTCGATTAAACGTGTCTCCTCCCTATTCAGCATCTCTTCCTGATTCTTTCTTGGTCCTTCATGCTGCTTACTCAATGTCTCTTTTGTTTCTTTTTAATATGATTGTCTAATATCTCATGTGTTACTTCATTCTGATCATACATTTTTTTCGTTATCTCAAGTAATACATCAAACTGCTAGTTTCTCCTAAAGCGTCTGCTAATGATGTACTAGACTCGCTCAACTGAGAATCTACTGGTGCGATGAAATTTGATGTGGCAAATTTCTTGAGTCACAATCCTGTCTTCATTTTCTGGCGCTACTGCGTTTTCATTTGTACCCACACCATCATTGCTTTCAACGGTTCCCACTGTTTCATCTGAATCAAGAGCAACTGCTTGCTTGGTCACGTCTATGCCTCTTACCGGGAATGTCGCCTGCTCTTCAGCGACCGCCGTTTTTTTCCCTTTATTTGCTACCTCCGTAGTTCTTGATTTCCCGTCTTTTTCTAATTTTCGTTTTACATTACTCTGACTCCTTATCCACAATGGTTTATAGTTCAATGCAAATGGGAAATATCATCACTGCTATCCTAATCAGTACCTTGCCTAAAAACACTGTATTCCTAGTGTGTCACCCATCCAAACTTGTACGCGGCTACCGCAGTGCTAGTGATTACGTAAAAGTGGACCCAAACACAATATAAGAGAAATACTGAAACGAAATGTATTAGATTGGATGCACCAGCAACTTAAATTAAACTTTTTCCGATTTCACACTATTTAGTAAAGCCGTTACTCAAAATTCATTGAAACCTCCATCCCAGAGAATCCTAATCTGTGTCACTAATTTTAATGCAAAATCTGATTAGTTAACTGAAAGATTCCAGAAAGAGAATCTTCACAGTGTCCTTCGTTTTAATGTGAGAAATTCCGACTGTACGTCAGGACATGATAATGATGGAATTTTGGCAGAGTTGTCAATTAATGTAAGATTCCAACCGAGGCACCAAACCTTTCGGTAGCTATGATGGTCTACTGTAGACTCAGCAGTATTTAGTTTGTAATGCGGCAACTACACATCCCAGCCCCCAAACAACGAAACCAGCCAAACCTTTCACTATTTCAACTCTGAGGGTACGTAGTTGAGGGCCACCACATTTTTTTTTTTTTTTTTTTTTTTTTTTTGTGAAAGCCCGCAATTGGGGGCGTGTCCGACATTTGAGTCCTGCAAAGTGGTAATTCCTTTGCTCTCTGTTATTCAGCATACTATGCGAAGTGTAAAAGACCTTTGCAAGACCAGTAGCGATCCCTGTAGAATGGACCTCTGACAAAACACAGTGTGAGATCGGTTTTTTTTCCGCAAGTAGGTTACTGGAAATAGTGAAATTACGCAGTAACTTTCACAATTAACACATGCTATCGATAGAGGTCCTAATCTATCACGTTAAAGGCAATTTGCGTGGGGGCTCAGAGCCAAATAAGTTGAATTCAGGGAACAGTAGCGCTTAGCGCGTTTAACGGACAGCGGTATCGGAGACGGTTGGAACACACGGTAACCGGCGGCGGCTACAACTACAGGCGACTTCTCCAGTGGCGGACGCAGTTCAACAGCAGTACGACGGCAGCTTCTTCGACTACTCCACCGGCCGGTGTGGCCGAGCGGTTCTAGGCGCCTCAGTCTGGAACCGCGCGACCGCTACGGTCGCAGGTTCGAATCCTGCCTCGGGCATGGATGTGTGTGATGTCCTTAGGTTAGTTAGGTTTAAGTAGTTCTAAGTTCTAGGGGACTGATGACCTCAGATGTTAAGTCCCGTAGTGCTCAGAGCCGTTTGAACCTTTCTTTTCTTCCAAGTACTCCAGGGCAGTCAGTCTTCAACTGCGACTTCCACCACAACCGAAGGCATCACCATGGCAGTGGGAACCATCTCAGATCAGATAAGTGCCTGCGCAAATAGTGAGATAGTGCTTAACTCTGAAGTTCAAGCTCCAATTATAGATCTCGTGAATATAAGACAGTCACCTAGTATGTGTAATTCTGAAAACGGAAGTGAGCCGGTTAGTCCGAAATCAGAGCGCGAAAGTGTAACTAATAAGAATTCAGGCAAGGGGAATAAATGTGGGGGAGATATGTCTCAGCTAATGCAAAAGACCCAGGGATTGGGAAATAATGTGAATACAATGGCAAATAATATTAGTACAATTCGCACAGATATGGGTACATTGCGAACAGATATGGGCACATTGCAAACAGTTACGGATACAATTCGGACTGATATGGGTACAATGCGAACTGAAATATGTTCCGCTGTGAAAGAGGAAGTTGAAAAAATTATGGGCAACCTTGAAAAAGCAATTGATGATAAAATAAAATGTGGCAGAGTGGATATGGGGAAAAGTACAGACCAACTTGTAATAATATCTAAAATCGAATCAGTGGAAAAAGATCTTGGGGAAAAATGGATAAGATACAGACGGAACTTGGGGACAAGTTAAGCAACTGTATAAAAGCGGAAGATGCTCATAAAAGCGATATAAATTTAGCAATTAGTGACATTGTCAATCGTGTAGGTGAAAGGGAGAAAGAAGTGGGTAAAATTAGAGATAAAATAGAGTCCAGTATCACTAGTGAAAATGAATTTAAAAAACAAATGCAACATGATAAAAAGTGATTTAAATTCGTTAGCCTCCCAACAAGCCACGCCGGCTATAAATATTGCTTGGGCAAATACCAGATCTGTGAAATGGTACACAGATGACGGAAGATATCACCTAGTAAATTTCTTGGCTGCGTGTAGGGACGCTTTTGTTCACGGCATGTCGGACGAAGCGAAAATAAAATACGTTAAACGGCATTTGGAGGGAGACCCACAGTCTTGGGCAAATGTTAAGCCCGTGACTTGAAACTGCTTTCTAGTTTCTTCTTCTCTCTTATGTAGTTCGTTCTTAAGCAATTAAGTTTCTTACCAAAATTTCTTTTGTTGCTGAGGGGTCTAATTATTTGTTATTAGCAAGAAGTGCTTCATATGCAGCGTAACTATTATGATATTCATTATTTTGTACGTTCCATAACCATGAATGTATTTCATACGTTCGAATAAATTCCTGCAACAGTTCACAATTTATAGTTCTGTGCTCAGACCTGATGGCTACGAAAACACGATACGATGCGATATTCACGCTATGTAGGTTGTTTCAGAACTAGTCAAGTCTTGCACAAACGCTTGCATAAACATGCATAATCGATATTCGATCAAACATCAAGCAGCTTGGAGAGTCGTGGTGCTTGCGTAAATTTATACTATGCACGCTTGCGCATGTGTGCTTGTCAAGTATGCAGTTTTGCGTGTGGCTGCCTTAACCGACGTGAGAGGAATTCCGATTTACGAAGAAGCATAAAAAGAAGTTTAACCATCCAGAAATAAGATTTGCAATGAGTAAATAATATCACAAGTTTATAACAGAAGGAAGCAAAAGGACAACACAAATATTAGAAGAAAAATTAAGAAGTTTCGCCAGTAAAGAAAGCAAAGTGAAACCTCGTAAATTTATCTTGTACCTACATATCATGTACCATAAACGTTGCAGGACGAAAGCAGGAAGGAACATTGACGGTGACTAGCTGCCGGAGTAGAAGAAGACGATGTGGAAAACATTACCAAAAATTATAGCAGAGGAGACACGCCGAAAGCACAGTAACAAAAGGACTAATAGCAAATTCGAGGACCGTTCAATAAGTAATGCAACGCACTTTTTTATCGGCCAATTTCGGTTTAAAAAATGCCGAATTTTTTGTGGACGTCGTGGAATATTACCGCGTCAGCTACTATAGTTTATTGAAGTTCTGATCTTTGGCGGCACTATACGTAGCCTTAAGAACGGCGCCTGTAACGGAGGTGCGTTCCAAACAGAGAGCTGTCATTGAGCTTCTATTGGCGAAAAACCAGGGCGTCGTAGATATTCATAGGCGCTTGCAGAATGTCTACAGAGACCTGGAAGTGAACAAAAGCACGGTGAGTCGTTGGGTGAGGCGTCTGTCATCATCGCAACAAGGTCGCGCAAACCTGCCCGATCTCCTGCGTGCCGGCCTTTTATTCCGACTTCCATCTGTTCGACCCATGAAGCATGACCTGCACGGGAAGCAGTACGTGGATAATGGGGAGATTATTGATGCAGTAAGACGTTGGCTTCGACGTCGACCAGTACAGTGGAACCATGGGGGCATACAGATCCTCCAAGTAACGTGGAGTAAGGCTGTCGCATTGAACGGAGATTATGTTGAAAAATATAATGCGGTTTGTTGGAATCCTAAATAAAACCAATCTGCTTTGAGGGAAAAAAAGATGTGTTGCATTACTTACTGAACGCCCCTCGTAAATGTTGGGCCTATTTCTGACTAAGAGAAAAGACCAATGTCACTATGTGCTCAGTTTATGTTAGAGACAGTGATTGCGTACATGTATGAACTGTAGGCGAAAAAAAAGTCAATATGACAGCGTAGTGAAGGAATATATTTTCACTTTCGGTTAAACACAGTTTGACTGAACTATATTCCAAATATCCACGGGTGTACTGCCGGTCTACAGTGTCCAACGGGCACAATATTTCGGCGATCATACATGTCGCCATCATCAGGTGAACTGACGGACTGAGCTCCTGTGAACGTGCCGGCACGGGGATCCGTACGCTATGGCTGCTCAGAGGGAACTGGGCTCGGTCACGGCGGCGGCCGATTTAAATACCCTCCGCCCGCGGCGTGCTCCCTCCGCTGTCCGCGCCCCGCGCCACGGTCGCGCGGTGGAACAGATTGCGACGGCGTCTGAGATGACGTCGGAGGGATGGCTCTGTCCGCCGTGGTCGTCACAACTATACGTTTGCTCGATTTACGGAGGGAGTCGCCATGGATAGCCCACTCTCACCGGTGGTAGGGAATTTGTACATGGAGAACTTCGAGGAGGAAGCCCTGTCGTCATCCGAATGGAAAACTACTTGCTTTTTCCGTTACGTGCACGACACATTCGACATCTGGCCACATGGTATGGATACACTCCTTGACTTCCTTACACACCTAAACTCCATACACCCCAACATCAAATTCACTATGGAGACAGAAACGGAGGGTAAATTACCTTTCCTTGACGTCTTGGTCAAGAGAAGGGCTGACGGCACCCTAGGTCGTGGAGTGTATCGGAAGACAACGCACACTGATCTGTATTTGCACGCAGACAGCTGCCACCACCCTTCACAGAGGAATGGGGTACTTAAAACTCTAGTACATAGGGCGCGTACTATCTCTGACGCAGAGAGTTTACCCCAGGAATTGGAACATCTGAGAAATGTATTTCGAAAAAATGGGTACTCAGAGTGGCAGATTCAACGTGCTCTCCGCTCAACCACTACAGCACAACCTGTGGAGATGGATGAAATTACGAGGGAGGAGGTAGGCACTGCGTTTATTCCATATACAGGCGCACTCTCGGGGAAAATCGCCCGCATTTTGAAGAAACACCGGGTCGGAACTGTGTTTTGTCCTCCGAATAAAACCCGTGCACTGGTGGGGAGCGCCAAAGATGACCTCGGTTTGAGGAAGGCCGGCGTGTAGCAGATTCCGTGTCAATGTGACAAGTCGTATATTGGTCAGACGATGCGTACCGTCGAGGGTCGATGCCGTGAACACCAGAGGCACACTCGACTGATGTACCCGAGCAAGCCGGCGGTCGCTGAACATTGTTTGTGGGAAAATCACGCTATGGGGTATGAACGCACGAGGATTCTGGTACAGACGTCGAGATACTGGGACAGCGTTGTTAGAGAGGCCAGCGAAATTCGCACCAATGAAGACCTCATAAACCGTGACTGTGGCTATAATCTTAGCAAGGCTTGGGAACCAGCGATTGGGTTAATCAAGAGTAAATCGAGCAAACGTATAGTTGTGACGACCACGGCGGACAGAGCCATCACTCCCACGTCATCTCAGACGCCGTCGCAATCTGTTCCACCGCGCGACCGTGGCGCGGGGCGCGGACAGCGGAGGGAGCGCGCCGCGGACGGAGGGTATTTAAATCGGCCGCCGCCGCGACCGAACCCAGTTCCCTCTGAGCAGCCATAGCGTACGAATCTCCGTGCCGGCACGTTCACAGGAGCTCCGTCCGTCAGTTCACCTGATGATGGCGACATGTATGATCGCCGAAATATTGTGCCCGTTGAACACTGTAGACCGGCAGTACACCCGTGGATATTTTGATTATCAAATACGCCGGGAGAAACTCAAGAATCACGTGAACAATATTAAGAAGTGTTTAATACTCATATTTACATTTGTGGTGAAAAACATTTTTGTTGCGGACGTATGTCGCGTCAGCGCACAGTAATTTAATTTTAGGAATATAAGGCTCAACACTTGCGACACATGTTAGATCGTGCGCCAGGTGTTTGGGGCCGTAATAAAACTTTCGCGAAATCTGGTAGCACATACGGCGTGTTGCTTAAGTTTCACGTCCAGAGCCGACGCAAGAAGTGCGCTGCATTTAAAAGCAAAAATTGTAGACCAGCTGACGAGGATTCACGCAGTGAATAAGGTAACTGATGTCTTACAATGGGCGAAAACACTCACCGATCACATGGCGCAGCAGGTGCGTTGCCTACACATAAAGCCTAGTTTACACGACGACAATAGGTTGCAGGCAACTGCGCTACCGGGCACTGCGCATGCGAGCCGCGCGTTTGCGCAACTCGTTGTTGAAAACACACACTTTCGGCGTGTTCCAACTTTGGCGACACTAGTTGCATGAGTTTTTGAGGTTATGTGTGTTCATAGAGTGCAGACAAACTGAGATATGATGTGGGGAACGGAGAATAATGTTCGCTTTTTGGATACCTATGCTTTGCATAGGTGTTTGTGAGATATCAGTGATGCTGATTACAAAAATAAGCAACATATCGCTGCCGCTGAGACAGTCATGTGCGATCATAACATAGATGGTTTGACAATAACTGGGCTGCAGGGCAAAATTGAGTTAGGAGCACATATACAACTGAATTAAGAAAAATACAAGCAAGTGTAATTCTAGCTGTGGCAAAGCTCTCGTCTACAAGACTTCCCATCGTTCGAGTTGGCCAACTCTTTGTTAAGGAATATTGTTGACAGGAGGGAAGACTATACCAATTCAAGAAGCTGCATTCTTTATTCAGTATTCATCTATTTAAAATGTCGCTGCAGTGCTCCCCATTCATATATGTTAGAACTTTGAAATATTGCCACCGTAGAGATCTATCTTCAAGAGAGTAGTTTGCAAACTCTTATCTTCTTAATAAGACCTGCTTCGAATAATTATTGTTGCTAATGTTAATAATTATTACTGTTACTGTTGATAGTCATTGGTGTTAATGAAATAGCGTCATAACCAACTAAAATCGAATCTTATAACATGCCGAGAGTTCTCGATTGTAATGCGCTCAATATGGTTCAAATGGCTCTGTGCACTATGGGACTTAACATCTGAGGTCATCAGTCCCCTAGAACTTAGAACTACTTAAACCTAACTAACCTAAGGACATCACACACATCCATGCCCGAGGCAGGATTCGAGCCTGCGACCGTAGCGGTCGCGCGGTTTCAGACTGTAGCGCCTAGAACCGCTCGGCCACAGCGGCCGGCGCGCAATATGATATGTAATTTCAGTTCTGGCGACAGTGCTTCACGCATTAGAGTACCTCTGTTCCTTATCGCATGATTAACTCTATTTAGAAGAAACATGAATAGTTCTGGTGACATTCTAAGATAATTAAAAGAACTTCTTGGATATTCCGTTATAAATCATTTCAGCAAGGATGCTGAGCAACCGAGCTGATGTCTTTTCTTCATCCAGTCACGAATCAAAACAAGTTTCTTATTTTTTTCTTATGAAGCGATTCCATGCAACAAGTTTGAACTCCATCACAACTCGTGCGACGAGCAGCTGCCAAAACCTTCATTTCACACACGACTCAGGGACCCACAAAACGACGAAACTGAAGTGTATACTGGTATCACCGTGTCTACAGTCATACATGAAACCACTTGCGTGCAACTCATTCCACGCAACGAGTGGCGCAACCCAATGTCGTCGTGTAAACTATGCTTAATGCAATGCGGTACCATAACGGCGTGCGTGGAGAGCGAGCTGGCAGCGTGTGACAACTGTTAAAAGCGTTGCGTGTGCGCGGCACCCAAAGCTAAACAGTACTAGCTCCCTGTACGTTAATCTTCCTAGTGGAAACAACGTGCTATATTAGGATGCACGAAATCTTTTGTGAAACTATATATTTCTGCAGACTTTTTCTTTTTTATGTATTTCACACATGTTTAATTAATTTACATGTAATGTTAACAGCCGCGCCGAGTGGCCGCGCGTTTTGAGGCGCCAAATCACGGCCTGAGAGGCCTTTCCCGCCGAAGGTTCGAGTCCTTCCTTGGGCATGGGTGTGTGTGTTGTTCTTAGCATAAGTTAAGTTAGTTTAAGTAGTGTGCAAATCTAGGGACCGATGACCTCAGCAGTTCGGTCCCTTAGGAATTTACACCCATTTGAACATTTTTTGTAACGTTAAATAAGTCTGCCTGTGAGCCAAGAAACGAATGCCTTACCGTTCGATGCAGACTGACATTTCTAGGTAACACTGTGTAACTAATGTGAACATTTTATAAAGGTTATTGATGTCATATTTCATGAGCCTTTGCCACATGTTTAGAAAATTGGACCTTTTCTTTCAGTTTTTTACGAAATGTTACAAGATTTACATAATTTGACTACTTTGATTCACGATTGTAAAGTCTCGAAATTTCGTCACTTTTCTTAAATAATTTTGGTTATGTAAAAACAACTTTTGTAACATTTTTATCCGTATGGATGGATGAATGAGATGAGTGTACTTTGAAACATTAATACTTTCTGGATAATAATCTGAATTATGAATGGACCAGTACCGTTGTAGTTCGTATTTTTAACATTTCTGGGGTATTTCTTCCAGATTTTGAGGCGTTTGTAGCTCGTTGTTTTTTAAATTTAGGGTATTTGAAATTAATTATTGGGTTTTTCTTCTTTCTTTTTCATTCCCAAAACTCCTTGTTTCTCTCAAATTTCCATGCTGTACTTAACATATCGAGTCGGCGCTTACTCCTCATCCTTGCTCGAGTATAGAAGCATCGATGACTGGGGGATGTCCCATGCTACAAGCGGGGCGAGATTCGGCTCCTGCCATTATTTGCTGCTAGAGGGACTTAGTCAAACCTGAAAGATTTCACAGAACGGGTCGCTGGCTTACACGCTGTGTCTGACTGCATATAAGATAGTGTTATTTAAAGACTAAGTTTAATTTCGTGCTGTATGAAATAGTATTTAATTGAAGGTGACCACATCGAACCGATCAGCAATGGCAAACCCCGAAGGAACTGTGAAATCTGGTGACTGGGATTATAAAGTGACTGGTCTTTAGGGAACATGGCGACATAGTGCTTATGCATAAAGAACGACAAAATTCAGTTTTTCAATCAATTGTGTTTGTCTTCAAGAAAATCTTATGACTTACATTTTATTATTTTAGTGGAAGTTAGTGTACGGAAGTAGAAGAAGTTTTGATAGGACACGTGTCAGAAGGCGCACCTTTAGGGATTTCTATCATAGGCCACGTGCACCTTCGGCGTAAGCCTGCGCTCCTGCATTGTCATAATTATTCTATGTGATGCCTAGTAATTTCGATAGCAAAATGAATCAAACATTTTTATAATCAAAATGGCAGCAGCCTTACACCCTTACAGATTTCTAAGTGGTTTCCTATCCTGTTTGCTCAGTGTGTGAGTGAATAACGTGGATGAAGTCTACGAGCATTGCCAACCACTGCTTCCCTTCATGTCCTTCGACTCTTAGTAATTGCTGTCTGATTTCTGTTCTGTTCATGACTCATAACCCTTGTTACATATAAAACATCGTATGTTATAAGGACAAATAGCATTTTTTTGCTGTAATATTAATATTCTACAATCCACTGAAAATCGTCGAATATCCAGTCGTACCCGAGCGAGGGAGCACAATGTTAGGACAATGGATTCTTGTTCGATAGAAAAGGGGTACAAATCACCAAATGGACATTCTGATTTAGGTTTCCCGTGTTTTCTGAATCAACTGAGGCTGTAGCCAAGATGGTTCCTTAAGGCCACGCCGTATTTCCTTCCTCATACTTATGAAGTCCTGCCATTGTTCTTATTCTTTAATAGCTTCGACATCTAGTGGACATACGTTGTAACCTCCTTCCTAGATTTTATGTCTGGCTGAAGGTCAAGAAGTGACAAGTAGTTTCGAAAGACGTCTATTTAAAAATACATTCACCCACGTTATTGAAAGTAATTTGCATTGCAACTGAGGCAGATGCGATCAGAATAGAAGATTGCTATTGTAAATCTTTAGTTTAGTACCGCAATACCCTTGTTTATTGACAATCTGAATTCATTCAATAGTTCTGTTTCTCATAAATCACTGGTTAGCTCAATATTAGAATACCCTTCGAAACAAGGTTCTTTTACAACAAGAGCGCAAGTAATGATACTGTCGTAAATCTCTGGCCGGTACTGGTGGCAAATGAAACTAGTTGGAGATCGCGAGAGAGAGAGAGAGAGAGAGAGAGAGAGATAGAGAGAGAGAGAGAGAGAGAGAGAGAGTAAGAGCAAAGCAAAAAATATCTACGACAGACGTTGCAGTATGTCTTCCTTGAGTCAATAACAGGTGTGTGACCCGCAACGAGTCTCTACCCAGAGAAGGTCTCCGAGGGACAGTATCAGACAAATTACAACCGCAAAACAACGAGTGAGAACATCCACCACTGTTCTACAAGAAAACAACACTATTTAAGTTATAAGAGCGTTAAACGTCTGTACATAATCGCTGAATAGGTATACACAATCAGATCTTTCATTTAGCTTATCAGCGACTTTAACCGATAAATCAATTAACTCACATGGCAACAGTCCACTCCTATCTAGTGTTGAAGAGATAGAGACTAAAAATTAGAGATATTAGTCGCAATGGTTGAAATGGAGAATATTTTACATTTAAAAAAAAAAAAAAAAAAAAAAAACGTTGATTTCCTCTGACAAGCTGTAATTAACAAGTGTTTTCAGTATTTCTTCAAATCTTTAGGTCAGATATTAGTAATGGAATATAACGTCTTGTGAAATTCAGCAGTGGTTAATTGTGGATTTCAAGTAACTGTCCACTCTTTCTGGTCTGGCTGTTTAGGCAGACACCACCCTATTCTGTACGCAATACGAGAAAGTGTTAGGATTGTCACCTCTGTAGACTGCATACGTCATAATATCCCTAGGAATCGCGTACATACGTACATTTGAGCACAAGCTTTTAGCACAGTCCTTCACAGATGATAATTCTGACGTATCGCCTATATTAGTCCATTTACAGAATATCGGTAAGGTTTTGGTGCGTCCGAGAGGGGGGTGGTGAAGAGGTCGGGTTGGGGGGTGAGGGGGGGGGGGGGAATTGGGGGAAGCCACCGAACAATTGTCGATGCTAAACTACAATTCATACATGAAACAGCGAACTACATCATTGTGAAATTTGACAGCATTATCGTCATAAAACAATGACCCTTTTGCAAACAAAAAATTTTTTACTTCGGAAAAAGTAAGCTTGTGAAACTCTCCGCTCGTCCATACGATCCAGAAGGTAACAAATAGTAATGCTGTCCTCCTTAACTTCTAGAAGGTGTTGGTACAGCTAAACAGTGTCGCATAGTGAACTAAATACCAGCTTACCGAACAGTGAAGCATCCTTTGGACTGGAATGAATACATCCTAGCAGATAGAATTCGACATTCCGTTCTCGTGTGGGAGAAATCGTCGGGTGTATACCAAGCGAGTGTTACTGGACACTTGCTATTCACAACACCAAACACAAACTGTCTGGTGAATAGCATCAGAAGCTCCGTGAGGATGATACTGTTATTCACTCATAAGTTACAACGCCATGAAATTGAAGCGTAACTCAGGAAGACCCGCAGAGAATCGGCGCTTGGTGCTGAGCTGATCAGTCTGAGACTCTTACCAGCTACTATTAAGGGACCGATGACCTCGCAGCTTGGTCCCTTCCCCCCCCCCCCCTCCTTTAAACCAACCAACCAACCAGCTACTATTAACCGAAGAGAAAGAGAGAGAGAGAGAAGTTCCAAAGTAGAACAGCATGGTTCGTCACCGGCAATTTTAGTAAACGCAAGGGGATGAGCGACATGTTCATTCAGCTCCAGTGTTGTGTTGTCGTGTGACTAGGGCCTCCCGTCGGGTAGACCGGTCGCCGGGTGCAAGTCTTTCGATATGACGCCAACTGAAAGACGCTAGATGGGAAATGTCATGTATCATGAAGAGATTAACTGTTAAACCTTAAAGGCTACAGCAAAGGAGGAAATGATAGTGGTATTCACTGTAATATTTGTACGAGTATTACTCTCCGCCACACGCTCTAAGGTAGCGTGAGAAGTATAAGCTCTCCAGACAAAAAAATAGTAACCTCTAGAGAAATCATTACAAGTGTCATTTAATACCGTATAATTCCGCCCCTGCAATGGATGACCGCCTGGATTCGGTTAGGAAATGAGTCCACAAGGTTGTGCAAGGTTAAGTCACTCGTTAAGGATTTATTGTACATGATGAACGTCCTAGATTTACGTCCTCTGGTGCTAGAGCTTCCTGCAACTCACTATCCATTTCATCTTCAATAAAAATATCTAATTCTTCCTGACCAACTTCTTCAAGTTCTTTAGCTTCTAAACTAGCATGTTGCCTTTGCAATGTTCTTGGACATCTGTTTCAGGATTAACAACTGCAACTACCTTCCCACCATTTGTTTCGTTTTCATCAGATTCTAAAAATATTACATCTCGGTTAGTTATTACCCTTTTCTTTTTAGGATTTATGAAACTGTAACCTTTGGAATCTTCACACCATCCAATAAAAACGTATTTTTCAGGCTTAGAGTCCCATTTTCTTGTAAGATGTTTGGAGCTTGTACCATGGCCTTACACTCAAAAATTCTCAGATGACTAAGATCAGGTTTTTTCCAGTCCAAATTTCATATGAAGTCTTGATTGGTACAGCTTTAGTTGGTGATCTGTTATTTAGATACACTGCAGTTGATACTGCTTCTGCCCAACAACATTTTGCTACTACTGCATCCTTTAACATGCTCTTTGATTTCTCTACAATTGTTCTGTTAGCCCGTTCTGCTAGTCCGTTTTGAGCACAACTATAGCCAATTGTAGTTTTATGTCGGATTCCAAATTCACTCAGTTATTACCTAAACCGTTTATTATCATATTCGGTACCACTGTCTGATCTGATAACTCTTTCAACCATGACGCGAAAAAAGGCCAATATTTCACTTATTTTGTCCTTGTTTCTAAGCAAATGAACATGGGTATATCTTGAAATACCATCAATCAAGGTAAGAAATTATCAACTGCCTCCTATACATTGTTCTTCCGTAGGACCGCAAAGGTCCATGTGTATCAGCTGCAAAAGCACATTAGATCTAATTTTATTTGTTTTAAATAGTAATCTGACTTGCTTTCCTTGTGTATAAATTTCACATGATAAGTTCCAACTGTTACTTTCCTTTGACTCTGTTTCCATACCTTTTAATAAGGCCACACTTTTCCTATTAAGATGCCCGAGTTTTCAATCCCAAAAAAATCTTTTTGCAGAATATACTGGATAATTATTTCCAACATGAAGAATATTTAGTTTATAAATACCTGTTTCTTTACTCGCTGTGGCTATCACACTGATCAATTCTTTCTGCACCATTTAAATCAAATTTACCTTGTTAGCCCTATTCGCTATCTCACTCACTGAAAATAAATTTGTAGCAACATTCTTCACATAAATTATATTATGGGTTGTAGCATGTTGTGATTCTCTTTTAGCATTAAAATTAAAGTTTATCTCTCTAACCATTTCACACTAATTGCGAACCATTCACTCTTGAAACCCCAATGTTTGTTTTTGGAGAAACATCATATAAAACTGATTGGTCTTTAGTAATATGCATAGAAGCTCCAGCATCCAGTAACCAATTTGTACTCTTGTTTGCAGTCTTACCATAGCAATAATACACAGAAGTCCCTTACCTTTATAGCTTGGATTGCTTGCCTTCCTTTCTGGATCTCTTGAAACTTGACTTTTTCCTTGTGTACTTGTTGTTTTCCGTGCCCTGCGATGAAAAATGTTCTATTTCTTGACATGTATAACATCGAACACTTTTCTTCTTTTTATGTTTTGAATTTAAAGACTTTTTTTGTCCTGTATAGTATATTATTGCACATTCATAACATCTTGTAAGATCTTGACTTTGATACACTCACCTGTAATTGGTACCCCTGAGCTCCCTAAAATCATTATCATGGGAGAGTACTAATCTGATAGTCCAACTAGTAACAATGGGCCAGCCCATTCTTCAGCATTGTCGAATCCGATATTTCTTAGACAATTCGAAGTGGATACGATTTTGTTAACATAGTCATCAACATTTTTATATTCATCTAAACGTGTGATGATAAGCTCTTTTAGCAAACAAACCTCCATCTTCAAAAGCTCTTCTTAGATTTTCCCGTACTTCTTTTTCCATAAGGTCTTCGATCCGGAAATCTGAATCCGTGGAATTTGAGGTTCCATCAATGACATTCTGAAGGTCGTCCAACTGTAGGTAAGCTTCTACAGCAAAGTTCCAATCTGCATAATTCTCTTGGCCAATGAGCTTCTCAGTCTGTGGTATCGGGGCAGAGGCCATTTGCGCAGTTACAATATAATTACTGAAAATTATAAACAGCTCACTAACAGAATTAAGTTTTACAGCGTTCACTAACCAAACTTATTCAATTCAATCTTCTGGGCCCATAACCTGTTGGATTAAACAGCATATTTGAGCAGTTAAAATAACTTTGACAGATAAACACCGTTTACGAACAAATACTCACTTTATTTAATGTGCTCCCAGCACTGTACAAAGCATACAACAAGAAGGGATATAGCACAGAACAACTAGCGTACCTATCTATGAATACATATAACAAGCAAAGATATCTGTACACATAAACTCACTGCCCGCATAATAAATATTTTGTTTACGAAATCCCAACAATGTGACACCAGAGATACTAGTGCAGGAGATGACACTACGATACTCCATTGCATATACAAGTGACAAAGAAAAGGTCTACCTATTTTGTGTTACTATGTTAAAGTTCTCGAGGAGAATAACGCTTTGGTACTAAGATCTTCATTGCACAATTAGAGTGAAGATGATATAAATACCTAAAATGTTACTTTAAAACCATAACATACCAAAGTTTTCGAAGACTTCATTTACTTTGATCATTTTCTTTAAGTCTTATAAACGATATGTAAATCAGGCGAAATGGTTAATCGTTATCGAATTGCATAGCCAAACACTCAGGGATTTCTGTACGACGCTTTCCTGATATAACAAGTCAAATGTTTTTAGGCGTTGCGTTGAATAAATCTCATCTCTAATCTATTTTTTTCGTGTGTGATATAATTTCATAGTCGACTACCGATTATTACAGCAAAGTCGATTATGACTACAACCAACAGATCCTTTGGCCCTAACCGATGTGGATATTTAGTATATTCAGTTTTATCCATATTTTCTGTTACAACAACGCTGCACTGCTGTTTACTTTCTGGTTATATAGATACCATACAATCAGTTCTCAAACAGCATTTTGGTATTCAAGTAAAAAATCCAGATTTCGAATGTTCGAACCAATTAATTTCATCCCGCCAGGCAGCAACGAGAGCACTAATGATGCAATATCAAAATTCAGTTAAACGATTGTTTTCTAAAGTAGAGTTCACTTACTTAATGCTAGAGAACAAAAGATCATATTTCAAATATACGATTGTAACCCACATGCATCAGATGAATAAATATTTACAAAATATTACTGAGAATTTTATATCCCCATAACTTCATAAATATTACAGACTTGAAAAATCTAAGTTCTGTTTTGGAATCAGCAAAAAAATTTCCTTAAAAATTAGATATTTTACACATCATTTCACTGTAGTTTTTAATTTCGTAAAATTTACCATTATTTTATTTTGTTAAGATGGCAGAACGAAGGATAGAAACAATAGTCGACCCAAATAATGTTGTTGCCATGTCAATATACAGGGTGTGTCAAGAAAATGTATACACACTTTGAACCGTCATAGAAAATTTATTTCCCGTCCTACAATGTTAAATTTCTGTAAATGGAAAGCTTAAAGTTCAATTGGAAAAATAAATGTACTTTGCAAATGTGATTAATGTTCAAACTGGTGGCGTTCAGCATCAATACATTTCTGAGTATGAGTCACCACTGATTCAGTACATCGTACCAAAGTGTCCAATGAGATTTCTGTGCACACCAGCTGAATATCATTCCAAAGTGTGACCAGGTTACGTGGATTACGTTTGTACACCTCATTTTTTACTGTGCCCCATAAGAAGAAATCCAGCGGCGTGAGGTCTGGAGACCGTGCAGGAAACTCGATTCATCCCCTGCGTCCTATCCACTGGCGTGGCACATTGTGATCCAGGTATGCTCGTACGTAACTATGATAGTGCGGCGGGGCGCCAACTTTTTGGAAATAAAATTCATTATTACCGTGTATTGCACGAATGGCAGGGAATATGGAGTCAGCAAGCATTGTTAGGTACGTTTCTCCAGTAACAGTACCTTCAAAGCGGAAAGGCCCAGTGAGTCCCCTTGCAGACAAACCACACCACACATTTACACCAGGCAAATTCACAGCCTTTTCAACTGTAACGTGAGGATTATCTTCAGCCCAGTACACACAATTGTACCTATTGACAGTTCCATTGAGTTTGAATTGGGCTTCATCCGACCAAATTATGCTACCCATGAGTCCTGGTTCACTTCTCACCATCTCCTGAACCCATTCACAAAATTCTAACGTTCGATCTGGATCGTCGCTTAGCTGTTGCACCAGCCTTGGAATGTACACACGAAACTTGCCTTTCTTCAGAATGCGTAGCATACTAACACTTACATTACTCTCACGTGCCGCTTGCCTTGAAGATTTTTGAGGCGAACGCTGAAACAGTTCCAAGACCGCAGTTGTGGAATCATCACTTGTAGCTCTACGAGGTCACCCTGATCGACCTTTATGCACATCACACACTGTTCCATGAATTTCGAATTTGTCTCGTAGACGTGTAATTGCTAACCTTGAAGGTGGTTCTGTACCATACTCACTTCTCCACTGTCTTCGAACCGCAACTACATTCTCAAACTTCCAGTACCACTTAATTATCTGCTTCCGCGCTTCAAAGCTCAAACGCACGTCCGCCATGTTGCAGTTACTTCCTTGCCACTGCTGCCACCTGTTGAAGAAACATAACATTACTTTCTCACAGATATTTAACCTCGTAGAACTGGAAATAAATTGTCTATGACAGTTCAAAGTGTGTATACATTTTTTTGATGCACCCTGTAAATTATGATTAATGTAACATATAAAGAACAAACTCTTTATCTAAAAATAATGTAAATTAAAATAGTGCTAGCCATCAGATATCTTCATTCTACAATGAAGTATATATTTATACTTGTGTTTGTACCTCACATCCCTTAAACTAGTGGGAAGTGGCATTCTTGTAGACAGATTTTTATGAGCCTGACAGGCAGTTCGGCGTGATTTGACGTTGAGGTAGGTCGTTAGACCTCCAGGACTTCATTATTTGTAATTGTCTGCCTCAGATAAGTTGGGAACACTGGAAACAATGCCGACGCCTTTTAGTAAATGAGTTTGCGTATCTCAACTGTGTTTATATAAATAAACATAGTTTATAGGGCCATGGTTTGACTCATTACTCAGTACATGGAACACCATACGTTGGTCATAAGTGAACCCTGGGATTAAACTCCTGGAATGGATTTCAGCCGTTATATATCATCATTGCCGATGAAATCCGCAAAGGTGGATTTGTGGCGCAGTAGTATGGGGGCTCAGAATATAATTATTTATTTACCTTGAGATCATAAGACGTCACACGTGGAAACTGAGTTATATTGATGATTCCCCAAAGTGTTCCGTGTTGTATTTATTGTGAGTACAGTGGTCACTGCACCTCAGAAGACTTTGTTTGGTAGAGTTACACCGTTGAAAAAAAATAGTACACCCTCTTTAGAGGTTTCTAATTCACTCAAGATTTATTATTGCAGCAGTGCATTTGGAGCAGATGCAATGATTACATTAACAGCTCAATATCACAAGATATTCTGAGGTACGAGATACCCACCCCTATTGAGACACAGGCGGCAATGCAGACGCTGACTCTGCCGACCAGTCGATCGTACTGTTGAGTGGTACTTAAGTAAATAAATTAGTGAAATCAAAGTGAAGTAGAAATTAGAATATAAATGAAAAACTTGGTTTAGTTTAGAGAGTTACATACTGGCATTCAGCGGGCAAAACAGCAGAACAAAAGAGACAATGACCGTGAAGTCAGCAAGTTCCACATAAGCGGGCGCTGTCGATTCAGCCGTCAGGGCATCGCCCGACCGGCTCACGTGTTTCTCAGTTGTCGCATGTGAGCAAAGGCCCTCGCCTACATCCCAAGAGCCAATGACCGACGTTAAGAAGATTCTTCGAGAAGCTTTTCAACGTGACAGAAGAGGCAATGACCGGCTCACGTGTTTCTCAGTTGTCGCATGTGAGCAAAGGCCCTCGCCTACATTCCAAGAGCCAATAACCGACGTTAAGAAGAATCTTCGAGAATCTTTTCAACGTTACAGAAGAGGCAATGGCCGTGAAGTCGTTCACCTCCAGTAAACTGAAGGGAATAAATACGCGAGACGCAGTGGGCCCGACAGATGAAGACGAGAGGAAGGCGAAGACGGAGACGGAGACGAAGACGGAGACGAGCGACGAAGAAGACGAAGAAGTGAAGAAGCGTAGCAGTTGTTTTAAGCTCGTTTCGGTGCTGAAAACCGTCATGCAAGAAGAGACTACATCATGCACAGACGCACCAAGTCCGCCGCTGTAATGGAATAGCAAGCAGCAGCCTCGGCGCCAGAAGACAGAAGTTAAAAGGTATTTGAAGTCTGATCTTTACGTACCCGGGTGACTCGTGAGGACGGGAAGGAGATGGCCTCACTTCAGCAGTCACCTGTGAGCTGGGATGAAGACCTGACAGCCGAAGACTGGCAAGCGGGAGTCCGTGGTTCGAGTCCGGGACACTGGCCTTCCCCCGCCGCGCCGCTCTGCTGGCCGACGCACAACACACGCGGCCGCTTAGAGAAGAGAAACACTGGGACGCCACATTCAAGGTATCACCATCCGATGCACGACGTCGCTCGCAATAATTAAACGGGCCACCTCGCGCTGCGCGTCTCCGGTCAGCTGGGCGAGACGGCGACACGAGATACACGCCGCCGCCGCCGCCGCAGCAGCAGCAGCAGAAGGCTACGTAAACGACACAGCTGCCGCTCTCCGAACCAGAACATCCCGTAAGATACAGTTGTACAAATCTTCAATAAAAGTTATCTTATGTAAAAATGATGTTTCATTCGACCTCATACCCGAGCCAAGGAAGAACCCACCCTGCCCACATGTTGTTAAGAGAGAAAAGTTAATTTATTTAATATTTTCACCCTGACAGAATGCTTTAGAATGCTCATCCTGACAATTGACAGCATCAAAAGAGGAAACCCAGTTACATTGAGTGACAGAAGTGTCACATTTAGTAGCAGAATTGTTACATTTGGTGTCAGAGAAAAACCCTTGGCTCAATATGAGGTGTGAATGACAGTCACTAAAGATCCACAGTTAGTATTGTTTAATGTGTGAAAGGATAGAGGTTTGCATAGCAGTCGTAATATTTTCTTTATTTAGAAGTGTATTCTCTCTCATAATTTTAAGAGTTTGTCGAAAATATTTAAACATCCTTTTCATTCAGTGTGGTAAGATTGTGTAACTAACAGTTTGTAAAATGATGACACGAAATCGTACAAAGTCAGAGTCAGCACCACAAGCGGTTTCTACTGAGGAAGCTATTCAGAGCTTAGTTAATCAAATAGCACAGCTTAAAAATGATAATAATGCATTATTTAAACAGTTGTGTGAGGTTAGGCAAACCAGTTCAGTCCCTCCCACCCTAGATTCCTCAGCAGCAGCCTTGGTAACTCCTTTTTCAGGTAAACCTGGCGAAGACATAACAGCCTTTTTTGATGATTTAGTAGCAGCTGCAAAGTTAGGATCATGGTCAGATGAACAGCTCTTACAAATGACAAAGTTAAGATTGCTAGGAGAGGCTAAAGCACACGTATTATACCATGAAGAATTACGGAATGCTCCAACATTTGAGGAATTGAAGAAAGGATTGCTTAAACGTTTTCAAAAAGAGAACAGCTGTAGATTTTATAGGGAACAGTTAAACACTATCACTCAGAGGCAAAACGAGTCGTTAGAAAGCTTTGTAGATAGGATCAGAAAAGTTAATATTAACACCTATCAGTTGACAACTAGTGATGAAGCAAATAAAGTTATTTTACAAGAGGCAGAAGATAGAGCTCTGGATACATTTTTACGTGGGTTACCTCCTGAAAGGTCCCGTCGTGTCAGGGCAGAGTTTCCTAAAAATTTAGCGGAAGCTGTATCTGTGGCGACGGCTTTTGAAGAAATTGACATTGCCACCAGATACAAGGAGAAGCGAAATGTATTTTCAGCAGGAGTACGATGTTTTAGGTGCGATCGACAGGGCCATATAGCAAAAAACTGCAGACAACCTCAATGCACTAATTGTCAAAGAATAGGTCACACATTCAAGGAATGCAGGTCTAAGAAAGTTTTTGGAAATAGAAATCAGTTAAACTCAAACGGGAATGTCGGAGCCGCCGCCAGGCGTTCCCAATAAAATTTCATGCCATTAAGGCGAATGTGAAGGCGGAATGCTGGTTATCTGCTACCATACAGGATAAAGAGGCAAAGATACTGGTGGATACAGGCGCAAACGTGTCAATAGTGAGTAATGAATGTATTGGAGAAAAGAAATATGACCCTCCAAGGTATAGATTGAGTGGAGTAGGAGGAGGTACAGTGAAGTCATTAGGATGTACATCATTGATTTTCTATATTCACGGTGTACAATTTCAAGAAGATGTAGAAGTGGTAACAAAGTTAACTGACGGGTACGACGCGATCCTAGGGTTGGATTTCCTGAATAAACATCACGCTAAAATTGACCTCAGACAGCAAACTGTAGAACTTAGCGGAATAGTATTTCTGCTAGGTGACACTGCTGCAAAGGGCCCGCTGCCGCAAGATTTCCCCAACCGGAAGGCGAAATCAACTACACTGCGTGCAACGTCCTTGAAGGTTGATTCGCGGGATCAGATACCATCTGGCTCAGGAAAACTTCTCTGGATGACCGTTGACCCCGAGGTACCTATAGACACAATATGTCTAATAGAGCCACTAGAGGAAAATGAGGAATTAGATGTATCACATTGTTTTGTACGCAGAAGTGTTGTACGGGTTCAAGACGTTGAGGGAGAAAGAAAAGTACCGGTACATGTTGACAATTTCGGAGTGGAGGACAAAGAGTTGCATAAGGGAATATTAGTAGCTACAGTCAGTACTTTTGAAGAAGAAGATTTTATTTGGTCAGATATTAATGATGGTCAGAAACCAGACGCCTATAAAACCGCATTACGCCAGAAGATTGAGCATTTGCAAGGGAAGGATAGAGACACGATAGAAGCAGTTTTAGTTGAGTTCCAAGATTTATTTAATGCAGAAGGTTCACTGCCAGCAACAGATATCACACAGCATAGGATCCCAACAGGAAATAGCCCCCCAGTTTATAGAAAGCCTTATAGAGTTGTGCATCACTTACAGCCAGTACTGGATGAATTTTTAGAACAGCATCTAAAAGATGGAATCATAGAATATTCTGATTCGCCTTATAATTCAAATATTGTAATTATTCCAAAGAAGTCTCCCGACGGTACGAAACGATATAGATTTTGTTGTGACTACAGACACCTTAACAAACAAACTATCTCAGATGTTTATCCTCTTCCAAACATTACAGATATCATTGACAGTTTGGGTAACAGTAAATACTTTTCAACAATCGATTTACGTAGCGGATATCATCAATTGGAAGTTGCACCTGAAGATAGGCATAAAACAGCATTTTCTACCCCTGGAGGCCACTGGCAATTTAAAAGAATGCCTTTCGGTTTGAAAAATGCACCAGCAACTTTCCAAAGACTACTCGATGGAGTATTGCGAGGACTAAAAACTCAGCAATGTTGTGTATATCTAGACGATATTATTGTATTCTCCAAAGACATTAATGAACATGCTGTGCGTCTGCGTAATGTTTTTCAGAGACTTAGAAAAGCTAAATTAACATTAAATATGGAAAAATGTAGTTTTGCATTGACAGAGGTTACATACCTAGGGCATGTCATTAGTGAAAAAGGAATTAGAACAGATCCTCGATTAATTTCGGCAGTTAAGGACTTCCCAACACCACAACGCGTTAAGGAAGTACAAAGTTTCATTGGTCTCGCATCGTATTACCGAAAATATGTTCAAAATTTTGCTGAAATGGCCCGACCCTTAACCCAATTATTGAAAAAGGGTGCAAAGTTTCATTGGTCTGAAGATTGTGAATCAGCATTTCAAACCCTTAAAGATAAGTTAACACACAGTCCAGTATTAGCCTACCCAGATTATAATAAAGAATTTATTTTATCCTGTGACGCAAGTGGTCATTCAGTAGGAGTTGTTTTGAGTCAGAATATTAATGGCGCGGAACACCCCATAGCCTACGTTTCGAGACAACTAACAACAGCAGAAAGAAATTATTCCACAACAGAGAAAGAATTGTTAAGTGTTATTTATGGCATCAAATACTTTAAATGCTACTTGTATGGTAGGAAATTCAAGGTTATTACCGACCACGCAGCTTTAAATTGGTTCCTTGGGTTAAAGGATCCATCTAGTCGTCTTACCCGTTGGTCCCTATGTCTTTCCGAAATGGATTTCGAAGTTATCCATAAACCAGGCAAAAAACACACGAATGCAGATTGTCTAAGTCGGAAAATAGCACTTTTGGAAGCCACAGGCCGAGATACTGAGGACTGGAGAAAGGCACAAGATGAGGATACAGAATGCAAAAAATACGCAACTCAAAAACAATTTTGCTTTGAAGATGGTGTATTATGCCGTAAAACAAAACTTGGACCGCGAATTGTTGTTCCCCAACACCTTAGACAAGAAATAATGGCAGAGGCCCACGATCATATCCTTGCAGGACACGGTGGACAGCGGACAACCGAAAGACGTGTAGCAGAGCGATTTTGGTGGCAAACCAGAAAGCAGGATGTTGCGCAGTACGTTCGTAATTGCGTTGCGTGCTCACAACGAGCTGAACTTTCTCGTTCAAAAATACCCTTACAGAGGCTCCCCGAGGCTGCTGCTTGCTATTCCATTACAGCGGCGGACTTGGTGCGTCTGTGCATGATGTATTCTCTTCTTGCATGACGGTCTTCAGCACCGAAACTAGCTTAAAACAACTGCTACGCTTCTTCACTTCTTCGTCTTCTTCGTCGCTCGTCTCCGTCTTCGTCTCCGTCTTCGCCTTCGTCTTCCTCTCGTCTTCATCTGTCGGGCCCACTGCGTCTCGCGTATTTATTCACTTCAGTTTACTGGAGGTAAACGACTTCACGGCCATTGCCTCTTCTGTCACGTTGAAAAGATTCTCGAAGATTCTTCTTAACGTCGGTCATTGGCTCTTGGAATGTAGGCGAGGGCCTTTGCTCACATGCGACAACTGAGAAACACGTGAGCCGGTCATTGCCTCTTCTGTCACGTTGAAAAGCTTCTCGAAGAATCTTCTTAACGTCGGTCATTGGCTCTTGGGATGTAGGCGAGGGCCTTTGCTCACATGCGACAACTGAGAAACACGTGAGCCGGTCGGGCGATGCCCTGACGGCTGAATCGACAGCGCCCGCTTATGTGGAACTTGCTGACTTCACGGTCATTGTCTCTTCTGTTCTGCTGTTTTGCCCGCTGAATGCCAGTATGTAACTCTCTAAACTTAACCAAGTTTTTCATTTATATTCTAATTTCTACTTCACTTTGATTTCACTAATTTATTTACTTAAGTACCACTCAACATTCCTCCACCCTTTGGAGAAATTCGCCCTCGAATTTACCACTCAACATTCCTCCACTCTTCACACGGCAAAAGCACTAACACAAGTAATGAAAACTATCGACTTAGAAGATCACACACGCTTCACATTAAGTATGCTGAAAATACTTTATCACTTTACCAAAGCACTGTGCGCTCATGAATCACATAGTTCACACATAAATGGTTATAATAAGTGTAACAAATCTTGATGAGAAGAATGAATAAACAGAAATAGATTTTTCACTTAGAAAATTACATAGCAACAGCTGTTTAATCTACCCTATACTAATGCAAGAATATCTATTCTACAGTATTGTTTATTTTAACAAGAGACTGTTCAATGAAGAATGAAGTACAATAAACAAAATTAATACACTAATGCTCAAAAGTAACTACTGAAGTACACCAGTTAAGAGTGTGGTATCCAGTTAACAGGGATTTGATGAAGTGGTATATTATTATTTGGCTTATTTTTTCGTCTTAAATAAAACAAAACTGTACAAAGTAGAAACACCAACACAAAGGTGCCAGATATACCCGTTACTGGCATTATAATTTTAGTTTTGTGTTCACCTTTTAATTTTAAGATATGTTGCATCATAACATTGGCATCAATTTTGCCTTTCTGTGAGTTTATGAACGTATCTAATGACTTCAGAAGGGAACTGTCAAGGGAGTCGTTGAGGTAGGACAGGTTTTGTGTAGGAAATGCTTTGCATGGCGTTTTCTGAAAAAAGCAAACAACATGGTTATGGGCCTACCAACCTAGTAAAAACAAAAATAAAGAAAAGAAGAAATACATTGTTAACTACAAGATCTACATCAATCTACGTTCAACCTTTTTTTTCTTAGAAAAATAAACCATTATCATTTATTAATTATTTACATATGTATACTATCCACAGTCTACTGAGATTCCACTAGGACATTCACACTCTTGGTCGAAGATTGTATGGTGCCATGTCTGTATGTTGTGCTGGCGTGGCCACTCTTTTTCCTTTTCGGGTTCTTCCTCCACCCTTCGGAAAAGCAGACACTATTGTTGAAGGAATTACATCTGGAGCGCCCTTAAAAGGTTTTAAACGACTTGCATGCACAATGGTAGTTCGGGTGGGCAGTTGCAATTTAACGTTGACTGGTGACGTGATCTCAATAATTTGATAAGGACCTCTGTAGTTTGTTACAAATTTCTTCGTTTTTCCTTTCGCTATGTAAGGAGTTGAAAGCATAACCCACTGACCGATTTTGTAATTTGGATATTTAGCTTGGGTATTACCTAATCTTTCCTGTCGTTCCAAAGCCTTTGTATTAGATTTTTGAACCTTTTTCCATACATCCTTCATCATTCGACTGAAATCTCTTACTGTTTCTCCGACTTTTCCGTTTTTCTGCCTGATTACATCAAAAGGGGACGGCATTTTTCTCCCATAGACCACTTCATAAGGTGACATGCCAGTTGCTTCATGCGTTTTGGCGTTGTATACCGACACGATTATTGGTAAATACGTATCCCAATTAGAATGTTGTTCGTTAATATAATAACTAAGCATCTTGCCAATTGTCCGATGAACTCTTTCTGTGCGTCCGTTGCACTGAGGGTGTAACGGAGTTGTGCGTAATTTGCGTATTTGTAGTAAGTGGCAGAGCTGTTTCATTAGTTCAGACATAAAATTAGATCCCTGATCTGTGATAATAGCTTCAGGTACGCCAAATTTAAGTATCCAGTTGTTAACTAAAGCTTGGGCAACTGTATTTGCTTGCTGATCTGGGAGACTCACCATAGCTAGATAGCGTGAAAAGTGATCTATAATTGTAAGAACATACTTATTACCAGCAGGTGTTTTATGAAATGGCCCGTAGAGATCCAGTCCACAGATTTGAAATGGACATGAAGCCTCGGCGCCAGAAGACAGAAGTTAAAAGGTATTTGAAGTCTGATCTTTACGTACCCGGGTGACTCGTGAGGACGGGAAGGAGACGGCCTCACTTCAGCAGTCACCTGTGAGCTGGGATGAAGACCTGACAGCCGAAGACTGGCAAGCGGGAGTCCGTGGTTCGAGTTCGGGACACTGGCCTTGCCCCGCCGCGCCGCTCTGCTGGCCGACGCACAACACACGCGGCCGCTTAGAGAAGAGAAACACTGGGACGCCACATTCAAGGTATCACCATCCGATGCACGACGTCGCTCGCAATAATTAAACGGGCCACCTCGCGCTGCGCGTCTCCGGTCAGCTGGGCGAGACGGCGACACGAGATACACACCGCTACGCGTAATCAGACGCCGCCGCCGCCGCCGCCGCCGCCGCAGCAGCAGAAGGCTACGTAAACGACACAGCTGCCGCTCTCCGAACCAGAACATCCCGTAAGATACAGTTGTACAAATCTTCAATAAAAGTTATCTTATGTAAAAATGATGTTTCATTCGACCTCATACCCGAGCCAAGGAAGAACCCACCCTGCCCACATGTTGTTAAGAGAGAAAAGTTAATTTATTTAATATTTTCACCCTGACAGAATGCTTTAGAATGCTCATCCTGACAATTGACAGCATCAAAAGAGAAAACCCAGTTACATTGAGTGACAGAAGTGTCACATTTAGTAGCAGAATTGTTACAGTACAGATGGCGAATACTGTCCTGGGATACGTTATTCCACGCTCGATCTGTTCACATACTATTGTAAGAGTTGTTGGCTGATGAATCTCGCGAGTCATTTCTCATCTCATCCTATCCCAAATGTGCTCGACTGCAGACAAGCTCGGAAATCGTGCTAGCCAGGGAAGTTGTTTCACATCTTGGACAGCACATTGATTTTCACGGGCAATGTGTGGGCGAGTATTATCCTACTGGAATAACACAACACCTTCCTGTTGCAAGAACGGCAAAAGGTCGCGTCTAACAACATTCTGCACATATCAAGCGCTGGTTAGCGACCCCTCGAGAAACACCAAAGGTGAATGGGAGTTTTAGCTCATTGCACCGCAGAGTATAAGGCGTGGGGTGGTGTCGGTGTGTCTTGGACGAAAGCACTCCACGAGACAGCGGTCGCCAGGTCTACGTTGTACACGAAAACGACCATCACTTGCATGCAGACAGAATCTACTGTCATCGCTGAGGACCACGGTACACCATTTCATCTCCCAAGTGATTCTCTGATCGCACCAGTTGAGCCGTGCACGTCGATACTGTGTCATGAGTTGAAGACGGGCTAGAGGTGGGCGTGTCCATAGTCCCACTGCTAATAACAGGTTAGCAACAGTTCGTGCAGTTCGTGTTGACACGTGTGGGTTCACAAGCCCTCTAATTTGTGCTTTGGTAGCTGTACGATCTGCCACTGTGCCCTTAGAATGCGATCATCATGGCGGGCGTTTGTGCTGCGTGAACGTCCTGAACTTAGTCTTGGGGTGTGAGAATGTTCACTTGATCGCCGATACCAGCATCGTTGCACAACTGACGCAGCACGTCCAATTTGCGTGGAATTTCTCCTAAAGGACTATCCCGCCACTCGGAAGGCCACAATTTGATCCTTTCATAGTCGCTCAGTTCGTTGTAGACAGCACAAGTGCATCTCCGTGGTATGGTTGCCTGCTTGCTTCACATGTTTGCACCACACTAAGCCTTCTGGCTGTGATCATTTCCTATTAAATAGTAGACACAGCTATGCCACTACGCTATCTGTTGATGGACGACGTTGGAACCGTTATCATTACATCTACTATCCCCTACATGACACATGTCGTCACCGGATCAAAATCGACGTCGTCTTTCCAGGTGTACAATTTTTTTCAAAATGTTCAAATGTGTGTGCAATCTTATGGGGCTTAACTGCTAAGGTCATCAGTCCCTTAGCTTACACATTACTTAACCTAAATTATCCTAAGGACGAACACACACACCCACGCCCGAGGGAGGACTCGAACCTCCGCCGGGACCAGCCGCACAGTCCATGACTGCAGCGCCACAGACCGCTCGACAAATGCCGCGCGGCTACAATTTTTTTTTCCGGCAGTGAATCATAAATCAGACGCCCACTGATTACACTTCCGAACCATATAGGATGGGCAGGAGTATGGTGGCACAATGGCACGATGAGAAGCTTCGAGAAATTATAGCTAATGTAGAGGCTTACCGACAATCGTTCTTCCGACGCACCATTGGCGGATGGAACAGTGACAGGGGGATGAGTTAGTAATATCAGACGTATCTTTCGCCACATAGAATCTGGTGGTTTGTGGAGTATTGATGTAGATGTGTGTGTCTGATAGCCCATATCATTTTAATGAAAGCGTAAAATAGGCTGCTAACTTTGTTGGCCGCACTGTTTATGTACGACCGCCAAGTCAATCTCTTGCCTATAGTGACACCAGGACATTTGACGGAGTCACACCAAGTTGAGACCATGGCACCATTTGTGCTCTGATGGTTAGGGTGCTTGAACTTGGGAGTAAACAGAACTGCCTGACTTTTGTTAGATTTTTTTTTTTTCATCTTCCAGACATAAGACCACTGGTTGATTTTGTCCAGACGTCTGTAGAGATATGTGATGATACAATTTAGGTTACGCCAGCGACTGAATAGTTCATTGTCATCTACGTATAGGACAGTTTACGCTCCCAACTGCTTGAGTGCGTCGTTTATGAGGGAATTCAACACGGATGCCAGAACAGAACCTTGCGGCACTCCGGTCATGTTTGTTTCATGTTGGTGAAATGTTTGCCGTTCCTGATGGAGAACTGTACATGCCTGAGGAACGAATCAGTTGTCTTGAATATGTGTCCTGAAGGACGCAATCTGAATATTAAGTCGTCAGTACTGGTCCGGTAGAAAGCATCCTGTATATCAAGGAAGACTCTGTCGGTGCTACCTCCTTCAATATTTGACGTGCAGATGCATTCTACAAGTCGCTAGGACTGCTGTTCTGTGGAATGTTCGGCGCGAAATCCAAACTGTTTTTGGAGTAGAATATTGTGGTCATTGAGGACTTCCTGTGGCGACTACGGTACAAAACATTCCAGAATGTGGCCTTAGAAATGGAAGTGGGAGACTGATCTCTGACATTCCGGAATAAGCTGGTCTTTCTGAAGTCTAGGAAGGGAGATTACTTTGTCTGTCTCCCACATCGAGGAGAAGTAGTACCAGTAAAGTCTACAGCTAAGAAAGGTAGTGGCAGGAGGACATAGATGTTTTAAGAGAGGAACCCTAATTTGATGGGGACCAGTTGGTTGCTCTGACGCTCGATTAGAGTAAATACTGTGTCCCTGTCTACTGTATCGTATTCCCCATCTGTTCTTCCTGTTCTCAGATGGGTCACTCGTCCGATAACTGTCTTTTCCCGCCTCTCATTCTCGTCATCACTGAGGCGAGTTTGGAATTGTAACTCCCGTGGTTTAATTTCCGTTTCTTTCTCATCTGAATAGCCTAGATCGTTCCCACATTGGAGTGGCTCTACTATAGTGGAAGGTTTCTTCCAACATGCGTGCATGTCTGAAGGAACACTGTATCGTACTTCTTAATAACATAGGCACTGCTATTTCGTATTTATTCACCAATACGAGGCCTTCGGTTCTCAATAAACGTGTCCTTCCTGGACTGGGATATATGTCAAGTACGACTGCATGTCGTGACACATAGAAGTTTAGGTCTGGCCATGATTTGAGCATGGATAGCCGAAGCGGTTAAGCCGACCGCTCACGTAAATCGGGAAATCAGGGTTCGAGTCCCAGTCCGTCACAAAGTTTCAATGTCGTCAATCCAAAACACATCCAATGTTCGTTCATATTCACACCTGCGAATATATTTCCTGTATAGTTTGGAAATGGTTTTAATAGCGAGGTGGAAGGTAGGAGGGGGGGGGGGGGGCGAAGTGAGGGGAAGGGCTAACCTGACACACACAAGCGCGCCTGCGCAAATTAAAGACGACAGCAGTGGCCGCTCAGACAGAGAACTCATTGTATGACCTGCCGGTACATGCACTGGCGATGCAGTGGAAACTGCAGGAATCAGTGGTCTCAAAAACGATGCTACCACTCGGCGACAGTGCTTAACAAAACTTGTTCGAGAAACTGCATCCATTTGAGTGATATTCATATGATCAAATGTGGACACCAACTATCAGATATTAATATGAGATCCGTCTATTGGTTTAACTGCATGTCATATTTAGTAAGATAATGGCGACGGGCATGTTTCAGTCGCGCACTCTGAATTTGTAATGCACTTAAAGTGCTTCGTTTCGATGTATTGTAACGTAACGTCCACTGGGAATCCAATGACACAGGTCGCCATCCTAAGACACTCACGATGCATTTGGGTAGATGACCCTGTCTTCCATACCAATTTTTAAAAATGACCTCTTAATCGTCAGGAATGGTACATCAGTCTTAACATACCAGCATTCTGACACACTGTTCCTACCTGTATAGAGCTTTACACACAGTTCAGTCACAAAATTTAGAAGTCCGAAACTCCTGTCAAATAACGACTTTTATTACTCTCCCATGCGTCGAAAAAAAGTTATTTCGTTTCGAAGACGAAACTTCTGCTACTTCCATCCATCCCTATTCAATTCGCAAATGGCGCGTGGAAGGAATTTAAAGCTATGCAGTTTCTCGTTGCAATCATTTTGTGAGACGTATGTGAGAGGAAGAAATATACTGCCCACAACACTTAAAAGAAATGGCAAAGAGGTAGCCTATACTATCCCTATGCTACGCCTACACCAGCCGGCCACTTCTGTGACCTAAAAGCGGCAAGAAATAGGAAACAGTTTGTAACAAGACTCATCCGACCAAATGACTTCCCCATATTCCAGGTTTTCTGGCTTCGGCGCTACGTTTTCCTCTTACAGGTATTTGCATGACTGGTGAGTAGTTTTGGAGTTCCAGCTCGCCCTGAAATCTGTAGTTCCCTACTTATAGAGTTCCGGTCATGTTATTTTGGTGCTGACAGTGTTGCCGAGGGCGAAATTTAGTTGTACGGTGATTTTTGTATCTGTTGTTCACTACCATTTTGTCACAATATCTTCAGTGACCATCCGTCACGATCACTCAATACAAATTACCGTCCACGCTCTGACTTAGCGGATGACGTTTTTCTGCTTTCCCTGTATGCGGTATAAATCTTCGACACGACGCCTCTTGAAACACCAAACACTTCTGCTACCTTCGTTGTGGAAATATCCACCATAAGAGCTCGAAGAATTGCCCACTTTCGAATTCATTTACCTCCGATATAACGCACTCACAACTACACGGATCACTGTTCTGACAACGGCTGACATTGGCAACGTATTGAGGGCACTGCACAAGTACCTTTCATGGTCAAATAGAACTGCACAATCTGCAGGCTTGGCTAGCATCTGCATTTGTGTTCAAGTATGCATTTCTCGCGGAGGTTCCATATTTTTGGCCAGCCCCTGCACCAGTTCCATCAGTTTCAGGAACCTCGAAGTAATTTTGTTAACAGGGTTCTGCTTATACCTATTAGACACATACATTGACTAATTTCCTTAAGTTATGTAGTATAACAGTACGACGGCGATGTCATTTTTCAGCTGTATCATTGTCCATGTCTCAGAGCCAGAACCGTGCTCCAGTGATTTGAGGAGCATTATAGTGAACACACATTGATGTCTCGGCGACCAAATTCGCCTGATGTAAATTCAATGGAACCCATCTGGGTCGTCCGCAGCTCGTGGTCGTGCGGTAGCGTTCTCGCTTCCCACGCCCGGGTTCCCGGTTTCGATTCCCGGCGGGGTCAGGGATTTTCTCTGCATCGTGATGACTGGGTGTTGTGTGATGTCCTTAGGTTAGTTAGGTTTAAGTAGTTCTAAGTTCTAGGGGACTGATGGCCATAGATGTTAAGTCCCATAGTGCTCAGAGCCATTTGAACCATTTGAACCATCTGGGTCGCTGTCAGGCCACATTACCGCGTACGGCAATCAGCGGTCCATTATTTACGTGAACTGCATGGCCTAGGCGTAGATGTCCAATGCCACCTACCTCCACAAACCTACCAACAAACTGTCGGATTCCTGATATGTATAATCAGTGCTACATCAACAGTTTATGATGCTTTTGTTCTTAATAACGTATTCAGTATCAATATGTAGTGTGTCCAGTCCACCACTTGGACTACAAATCTATACTAAAAACGGATCGTTTACAGTACCCCGTGTGAGCCCAGTTTTACAGTATTCCTGCGTGGTGCCCCTTTTCTTCATACTCTTGCATTAACATGTGGTCTACTAAAACTACTGTCTTCGATATATTCCTGTGTCATCATAATCTGGCAATCAGCCAGCAGTGAACTAAGCTATCGTTATTTTTTATAGTGCGAAACTCATTCCATAAGTATGGAATTGGCTGTTCCTATGATTTCCGCATGACAATGAAGAACCGCTATATAAAATAAAAGATTATTCGTACTCAATGTTAGCTCCCAATGTCAGGGACCTCCTGTAGCAGATTTAGGGTATGACGGTGTATATCGTCTCCCACGCAGGTACTGCACATACACTGATTCATTCCGCGACGTTGGATGCCGCCTGGTGGCGTTGCGGGTACGTGATGCGATAACAAAGGTACGTAAGCGTGGCAGACACGACGGGGGATCACCCTAACGAAGATAAGGGCTGCAAATGAGGAAATCCAATGAGGTAAGCGACTTTGACAAAGGGCAAACTATTATCATGCAGAGCCTGTGAACGAGTATCTCGAAAATCTCGAAGCTGGTCGAATGTCCACGTGCTACTGTCGTAAGCATCTACGGAAATAGGCAGAAGGACAGTGAAACTACCAATACGAGGTGCATTCAAGTTATAAGGCCTCCGATTTTTCTTCTAATTAACTACTCACCCGAAATCGATGAAACTGGCGTTACTTCTCGACGTAATCGCCCTGCAGACGTACACATATTTCACAACGCTTACACCATGATTCCATGGCAGCGGCGAAGGCTTCTTTAGGAGTCTGTTTCGACCACTGGAAAATCGCTGAGGCAATAGCAGCACGGCTGGTGAGTGTGCGGCCACGGAGAGTGTCTTTCATTGTTGGAAAAAGCCAAAGGTCAGGTGAGTAGGGAGTATGAGGAATCACTTCAAAGTTGTTAGCACGAAGAAACTGTTGCGTAACGTTAGCTCGATGTGCGGGTGCGTTGTCTCGGTGAAACAGCACACGCGCAGCCCTTCCCGGACGTTTTTGTTGCAGTGCAGGAAGGAATTTGTTCTTCAAAACATTTTCGTAGGATGCACCTGTTACCGTAGTGCCCTTTGGAACGCAATGGGTAAGGATTACGCCTTCGCTGTCCCAGAACATGGACACCATCACTTTTTCAGCACTGGCGGTTACCCGAAATTTTTTTAGTGGCGGTGAATCTGTGTGCTTCCATTGAGCTGACTGGCGCTTTGTTTCTGGATTGAAAAATGGCATCCACGTCTCATCCATTGTCACAACCGACGAAAAGAAAGTCCCATTCGTGCTGTCGTTGCACGTCAACATTGCTTGGCAACATGCCACACGGGCAGCCGTGTGGTCGTTCGTCAGCATTCATGGCACCCACCTGGATGACACTTTTCACATTTTCAGGTCGTCATGCAGGATTGTGTGCACAGAACCCACCGAAATGTCAACTCTGGAGGCGATCTGTTCAACAGTCATTCGGCGATCCCCCAAAACAATTCTCTCCACTTTCTCGTTCGTGTCGTCAGCCCGGCTTGTGAAAGCCCGAGGTTGTTTCGGTTTGTTGTCACACGATGTTCTGCCTTCATTAAACTGTCGCACCCACGAACGCACTTTCGACACATCCATAACTCCATCACCACATGTCTCCTTCAACTGTCGATGAATTACAATTGGTTTCACACCACGCAAATTCAGAAAACGAATGATTGCACGCTGTTCAAGTAAGGAAAACGTCGCCATTTTAAGTATTTAAAACAGTTCTCATTCTCACCGCTGGCGGTAAAATTCCATCTGCCGTACGGTGCTGCCATCACTGGGACGCATTGACAATGAGCGCGGCCTCATTTTAAAACAATGCGCATGTTTCTATCTCTTTGCAGTCCAGAGAAAAAAAATCGGAGGCCTTAGAACTTGAATGCACCTCGTAGGTGCCAAATAGTTGGACGTCCACGACTCTTCACAGAACATGGGGTTAGGATAAGTGTCTGCTCTGTAAAGTAGGATACATGGTGATGTGCGGCATCTCTGCTGAAAGAGGACAATGCTGGTGCAGGCACAAATGTTTTGGAGCACATCGTTCATAGTTCATTGTTGAACATGGAGCTCCGCAACAGACCACCCCTACGTGTTCACATGTTGACCCAAAGACATCGTCAGTTTCCATTGCAGAGGGCAAAGGATTATCGGGATTCGACCGTCGATTAGTGGAAACGTGTCGGCTCTTCGGGTGAATCACATTTTTGCTACACAAGGTTGCGGTCGTCTCCACAAACACCGTCATCGAGATGAACGGCGGCTCGAAGCGTGCATTGAGTCAGGGACGAAGGCTGGTGGGAGCAGTATTATGCTAAGGTAAACATTCTCCTGTGCCTGCATGGGACCTGTGGTAGTAATGGGAGACACGCTGACAGCTGCGAACCACCTGCGTTCCTTCATGTTTGATGTCTTCCCCGACGGCAATGTCATCTTTCAACAGTATAATTGTCCTTCTCTCAGAGCCAGAACCGTGCTCCAGTGGTTTGAGGAGCATTATAGTGAACACACATTGATGTATCGGCGACCAAATTCGCTTGATGTAAATCCTACGGAACCCATCTGGGTCGCTATCGGGCGCCATCACCGCGTACGGAAATACGCGGTCCATTATTTACGTGAATTGCATGACATGTGCGTAGATATCTTGTGCCACATACCTCCGCAAACCTACCAACAAACTGTTGGATCTCTGATACGTAGAATCACTGATGTATTTCGTCCCAAATACGGACTAATACCATATTAAGCAGGTGGTCATAATATCTTGGCTCCTCAGTGTATATGTAGTGGTAGTTTAGAAACAAAACACTTCTTTCCGAAGATAAAAGCAAATTGAAGTTTCGAACCTCTGGGTGGCATCTAGTACACACACACACACATAATTTCCACATATGGAATTCCCTATCAGTCTTAGTTTGTATGCAGTTTCTGTAAATTTACCCGGAAGTGTTGGTGAAAAATAGCCAAGCAATGTTACAAAATACATCCTGCATTATTTATGTTGATGCGACTGCTTAGCAGGTCAGCGGCAACCAATCACGTAACGCGATGTTATCATTAGTAGTGTTCTGTAAACCACCTTCTTCTTGGATGAATTACGAGGGGCGTTCAATAAGTAAGGCATCACCTTTTTTATTTGAAAGCAGTTTAGTTTTATTTAGGGTTCCAATACTGTAACGCAATTTTATCATTAGTATTGTTTTGTAAACCACCTCCTTCGTGGATGAATGACGAGAGGCGTTCAACAAGTAATGCAACAGCAGATTGGTTTTATTTAGGATTCCAAACACCAAATTAACCCCCACTCTTCTGGCTACAAAACCATATTTTCTAACATAATCTCCGCTCAATGCGACGGCTTTACACCGCCTTACTGGGAGAGCCTGTATGCCCGCCTGATACCTCTCACTTGGTCGACGTCGGAGTCAACGTCTTGCTGCATCAATGATCTCGTGATTGTCCACGTACTGCTTCCCGCGGAGTGCATCTTTCATTGAGCCAAACAGATGGCAGCTCTTTATTGTCTTCTGTCAGGTGACGAGGGCACACACCTTTGAGTAGCACAACTGGTGGACGAGTGTGTCACAACTACCAACAGAAACGTTCGGTTCAAAAGCGAGCTGTTCGATTGTGGTCCGTCGATCACCTCGAATGAGGGTGTCCACACGTTCCAACACTACATAAGTCACAGCTGTGTGAGGCCGGCTGGCGGGAGATCGGACAGGTTTGCTCGACTTTGTTCCGCTGATGACAGATGCCTCGCTCAACGACTCAACATGCTTTTGCTCACTACCAGGTGTCCGCAGGCATTCCATATAAACTAAACTAAAACTAAACTCCTCCCGCACAGGCCATGAAGGCCCAAAGGTACCGACTGGCCGCCGTGTCATCCTCAGCCCACAGGCGTCACTGGATGCAGATATGGAGGGGCATGTGGGCAGCACACCGCTCTCCCGGCCGTATGTCAGTTTCCGAGAGCGGAGCCGCTACTTCTCAATCGAGTAGCTCCTCAGTTTGCATCAAAAGGGCTGAGTGCACCCCGCTTGCCAACAGCGCTCGGCAGACCGGATGGTCACCCGTCCAAGTGCTAGCCCAGCCCGACAGCGCTTAACTTCGGTGATCTGACGGTAACCGGCGTTACCATTGCGGCAAGGCCGTTTGCAGGCATTCTATATGCTCTTACGCATATCTGCGATGCTCTGGTTTTCCAACAAAAGAAACTCAATGACAGCTCTCTGCTTGGAAAGCACCTCCATTGCAGATGCCATTTTGAAGGTTACGTATAGCGCCGTCACCATCGGAACTCCATGAAACTACAATGGCCGAAGTTGGAATATTCCATGATTTCCCACAACAAATTCCGCATTTTTAAACCGAAATTGTCTGAAAGAAAAAAATACGTTGCGTTACTTCCTGAACGTCCCTCGTACATTGCTCTGAGCCCTACATTTGATTCTACCTCCATGTACTGTTACGCTCTAAAGTATCCGAATGACCTGCATTGAATTTCACTTGAGTTGTATGCAACCCACATAACATCACTATCTTGCAGGTCCTCTTCCTGGTACAGTCGTTTGACTATACAAAATGGTTACTGCAAGAGACCACAAGAGATAACTGCTCTGTATGGCTATCAATTCAGATGCACATGAATATCACGATAATTCCATCATCATCATCATCATTTAAGACTGATTATGCCTTTCAGCGTTCAGTCTGGAGCATAGCCCCCCCCCCCCCCCCTATACAGTTCCTCCATGATCCCCTATTCAGTGCTAACATTGGTGCCTCTTCTGATGTTAAACCTATTACTTCAAAATCATTCTTAACCGAATCCAGGTACCTTCTCCTCGGTCTGCCCCGACTCCTCCTACCCTCTACTGCTGAATCCATGAGTCTCTTGGGTAACCTTGCTTCTCCCATGCGTGTAACATGACCCCACCATCTAAGCCTGTTCGCCCTGACTGCTAATTCTATAGAGTTCATTCCCAGTTTTTCTTTGATTTCCTCATTGTGGACACCCTCCTGCCATTGTTCCCATCTACTAGTACCTGCAATCATCCTAGCTACTTTCATATCCGTAACCTCAACCTTGTTGATAAGGTAACCTGAATCCACCCAGCTTTCGCTCCCATACAACAAAGTTGGTCGAAAGATTGAACGGTGCACAGATAACTTAGTCTTGGTACTGACTTCCTTCTTGCAGAAGAGAGTAGATCGTAGCTGAGCGCTCACTGCATTACCTTTGCTACACCTCGCTTCCAGTTCTTTCACTATGTTGCCATCCTGTGAGAATATGCATCCTAAGTACTTGAAACCGTCCACCTGTTCTAACTTTGTTCCTCCTATTTGGCACTCAATCCGTTTATATTTCTTTCCCACTGACATTACTTTCGTTTTGGAGATGCTAATCTTCATACCATAGTCCTTACATTTCTGATCTAGCTCTGAAATATTACTTTGCAAACTTTCAATCGAATCTGCCATCACAACTAAGTCATCCGCACATGCAAGACTGCTTATTTTGTGTTCACATATCTTAATCTCACCCAGCCAGTCTATTGTTTTCAACATATGATCCATAAATAATATGAACAACAGTGGAGACAGGTTGCAGCCTTGTCTTACCCCTGAAACTACTCTGAACCATGAACTCAATTTACCGTCAACTCTGACTGTTGCCTGACTATCCATGTAAAGACCTTTAATTGCTTGCAAAAGTTTGCCTCCTATTCCATAATCTTGTAGAACAGACAATAACTTCCTCCTGGGAACCCGGTCATATGCCTTTTCTAGATCTATAAAGCATAGATACAATTCCCTGTTCCACTCATAACACTCTTCCATTATTTGCCGTAAGCTAAAGATCTGGTCCTGACAACCTCTAAGAGGCCTAAACCCACACTGATTCTCATCCAATTGGTCCTCAACTAATACTCGCACTTTCCTTTCAACAATACCTGAGAAGATTTTACCCACAACGCTGATTAAAGAGATACCTCTGTAGTTGTTACAATCTTTTCTGTTTCCATGTTTAAAGATTGGTGTGATTACTGCTTTTGTCCAGTCTGATGGAACCTGTCCCGACTCCCAGGCCGTTTCAATTATCCGGTCTAGCCATTTAAGACCTGACATTCCACTGTATTTGATGAGTTCCGACTTAATTTCATCCACCCCAGCCGCTTTATTGCACTGCAATCTATTGACCATTTTTTCCACTTCCTCAAATGTGATCCTATTTCCATCATCATTCCTATCCTATTCTACCTCGAAATCTGAAACATTACTGATCGCATTTTCACCTACATTGAGCAACTCTTCAAAATATTCCCTCCATCTGCCCAAGGCATCCACAGGATTCACCAGCAGTTTTCCTGACCTGTCCAAAATACTTGTCATTTCCTTCTTACCTCCCTTTCGAAGACTGCTAATTACACTCCAGAATGGTTTTCCAGCAACTTGACCCATAGTCTCCAACCTGTTTCCAAAGTCTTCCCGCGATTTCTTCTTGGATGCTGCAATTATCTGTTTGGCTTTGTTTCTTTCTTCAAGATAACTTTCTCTGTCTACCTGGGTTCTGGTATGTAGCCATTTTTGATACTCCTTCTTTTTCCTTTTACAGGCTGCCTTGACTGTATCATTCCACCAAGCTGTTTGCTTCATCCTACTTTTACACACTACTGTTCCAAGACATTCTTTAGCCACTTCTAGTACTGTGTCCCTGTACCTTGTCCATTCCTTTTCCAATGACTGTAATTGACTACATTCAACTAACTGGTACCTTTCTGAGATCGCTGTTATGTACTTGTGCCTGATTTCCTTATCCTGAAGTTTCTCCACTCTTATCCTCCTACATATCGACCTGACCTCTTGCACTTTCGGCCTCACAATCCCAATTTCACTGCAGATTAAATTATGATCAGTGTCATCAAAGAATCCCCTGAATACACGTGTGTCCCTCACAGCCTTCCTGAATTCCTGATCTGTTATTATATAGTCAATGACAGATCTGGTTCCCCTGTCTTCCCAAGTATACCGGTGAATGTTCTTATGTTTAAAAAAGGAGTTTGTGATTACTAAGCCCATACTGGCACAGAAATCCAAGAGTTGTTTCCCGTTCCTGTTGGCCTCCATATCCTCTCCAAATTTACCCATAACCTTTTCATACCCTTCTGTTCGATTTCCAATCCTGGCGTTAAAATCACCCATGAGCAGAACACTGTCCTTGTCCTTTACTCTAACAACTACATCACTGAGTGCCTCATAAAAACTATCCATCTTATCTTGATCTGTCCCTTCACAATGCGAATATATTGACACAATCCTAATTTTCTTGCTAGACACTGTCAAATCTATCCACATCAGTCGTTCGTTTACATACCTTATTGCAACTACGCTGGGTTCCATTTCTTTCCTGATGTAAAGCCCTACACCCCATTGTGCTATTCCTGCTATGACTCCTGACAGGTAGACCTTGTATTCTCCCACTTCCTCTTCTTTCTCATCCCTTACCCGAATGTCACTAACAGCTAAAACGTCCAGCCCCATCTTACATGCAACCTCTGCCAGCTCTACCTTCTTCCCAGAGTAGCCCCCATTGATATTAATAGCTCCCCATCTCATTACCATTTGTTTGCCAAGTCGTATCTTAGGAGTCCCTGGTTTGTCAGTTAGAGGTGGGACTCCGTCACCTCCAAAGGTCCGAGGCATTTTGCTCTGATTGTTGCCAGCATCATATTTAAAGTACCAGGGAAGCAGGTTGCTAGCCTTACTTGCCCCGAGTCCCATTGGGTTTTACCCCTAACGGCTGAGGGACTAACCGGTGGATTTGGTAGTCTTTGCCTTATGAGCACAAAGGTGACCACGACTCAGAATATGTCCGAGATGCCCAGCCTTATTCCAAAGTAACTGGCATCCCGACTGTCGGGACTACTTACTTGGCCACTCATACGTTGCCCGTGGTTCATGAACTAGGACATGACTACAGGAACCCACACCATTTCCAATATCAGAAAAAAACGTTATTAGAGATGGAACAACCTTTAGGCTTGTAAACGCGAATTTATTACAGTAAATGACATTTCAAAAAGAAAATTTGAGTTTGAATTTACATAACGAATATTTTTATACAGGACTGGGACCCGGTACTCCAATCCAGCAACTATTGTTCCTGTTAACTAACCACGAAAGATATTAAGTATGATTGCAATCACAAGTAACGAAATGTGTGCTGGTTTAAACTTATATTGACACGGCACAAAGTTTTGTGTTGGACGGGGATTTGAGCCTAGCACCTAATCAGATTGTTAACTAAGAACATGCAAATGCTAGAAATCGTAATTTTTCACCAATAGCTACATGGCTGAAACTGAAAGGACAAGACGAAGAAGTATTGTCTTACCGGTATCCTAACCCAGAATCTACCGTCATTGATTTCTTGTCACAACAGACGTTAAAATTCAGTTTATTTCACCATTAGCGAGATGTGCACATGTCTGGACTGGAAATAATCTGACGTACAGTTCTGTGTTGACTGGGAGTCGAGCCCTGCACATATCATCGCTGTTGACTTCACACGAAGAGACGTTGACTATCGAATTCCTTTTCACCAGTAGCTATGAGTGGCATGTTCGAACCTGAAATGATATAAAGAAAATTTCTATGTCTGATTGCGCGTCGAAACCGGTTTCCAATCGTTATTGTAGAAAACGCATGGAAAGGTGTTAAAAATCATAACCACTTATTACGTCTAGTTTGGTATATGCAAACTACAACTTGAAATCACACGAAGGAAACTTTTGTGCCAGACCACGATTCAGACCGAGAAATGCGCCCTTCCTAGAGACCTTGAGGACTTCAGTACCTTCACGGAGTAATGAAACGATGGAACCGCGTCATGTCAAGGTGTTCAGACTGAGCGAAAGGTGGGATCTGAGTTCTAATCTCAGCCCAACACTAATATGTTCAACATCTCAAGTTCAGATACAATAAGAAACAAGTGCCCTCTGACCTTACATGGCGAGTGGCTCATTAACAATGATGGAAAAAAACTCGTGTAAGAAAGCAATCTTGCTTCCGCCTGTGTCATGGCCCTACCTAAACCGACTCCCCTAAAGTAGACAGGGTGGAGACATCATATTTAGTGTGGATTTGGAACCACGGTACAACCCTACGTTGTTCGGCTTGCGTTACCAGAGACGAACAGGGTCTGTTCTACTTCTTAAAAATGGTTACATGGTATGTGAATCGAACCCAAACCTAAGCATACGTAGCTAGAATCATTCCAGCAGACCATCAGCCTACACACACCATTGATTCATGATTGTTTCGTAAAGAAGGATGCTCCACACTGAAAGGGAATTGATTTCCTGGAGGTTTACTACAACCTGTTCGATACATTAATTTCCTTGTTCGTCCATATCAGTATTCACTAGATGTCTTGACAACTCAGTGCGTGTTTTCGACTTGATTTTGCAAACACTGAAATAAAATCACGTAACAGCTATGAACGAACGATCAGCATGGTAGGATGCGCAAATTTTTGCTGGAAGTGTTCATTCCACTTGTAATTCTGTCCTGATGTATGTATTTATGGTTTACTCATAAATATGGTGCAATGTAAACGCAAAGGCCAGATATCGAGAACATTCACATATTTACGTTTTGAAACCGCATTTCATCTTTTATAATTACGTAGGTAAGGATGTAGTGACGTTTTCTCATGCAGTGGATTATGTGAAGAGCATTGATGTACGCAATCCATAATGGTTAGGAAGGGAACGGTCCAGTCCGACATGTACAAGGATCGTTCAATAAGTAATGGCCCACTTTTTTTTTCTCAGAACATATTTATTCTTAAGAATCAGAATTTGGTGAAATATAAATAAACATGTCTTGTCCATGTCCTATTTTTCTGCGTAGTCTCCATCAATTTCTATGGTCGTACGCCAACGTTGTGGAGTAGCATGTATTATCTGCTGGTAAAAGCTCTAGTCCTGTAGTCGTAGCTGTTTTCACTGCATGACTGACACACTCGTCATCTTCAAAGTGTGTTCCCATTAGAAAATCTTTAAGCGGCTCAAAGAGATGGAAGTCCGAGGGTGCCAGGTTTGGATTGTAGGGTGGATGAGGCAATGATGTCCAACCCTATTTGGCGATGTGTTGCCGGTCTGTCAGACTTGTGTGTGGGCGTGCATTATCGTTTGGAGCAAGATTTTGCTGGATTCTTGTCCGATCCAACATATCGGAAATGGTTCTTGAGTTTGTTCAAAGTCTTCGTGTACGCCTCTGAATTGATGGTTGATCCCCCTGGCATCACATCCACGAGAATGACGTCATCACAATCCCAGAAGACTATCACCATGACTTTTCCGGCAGAGGTGATTGTCTTGAATTTCTTATTTTGTGGTGAATGAGGATGATGTCACTCCATGGACTGCCTTTTTGTTTCCGGCGCAAAGTGGTGCGCCCAGCTTTCGTCCCCCGTAACGATCCGTGACAGAAAGGTCTCTCCGTCGGTTTCAAAACAGTCCCACAATTCAGATGAAATGGCCTTTCTTTGAATCTTGTGGTCCGCTGTGAGAATTCGTGGAATCCATCGTGAGCACCTCTGAATATCCGAGAGTCCTGATCATTGCACGCGCACTTCCAATGCTGACCGACAACTGTAGACCCAATTGTCGAATTATGATCCGCCGAGCGCCACGAATAATGGCATCCGCATGATTCAGCATGTCCGGAGCAGTGGTTGTGACGGGACGTCCCGAGCGTGGCTGATCATAGAGTTCTGTTTCTGTATTTCCTGAGGCTGGAACTTTCTGTGCCCATAGCCCAACTTTACTCCTATCAACTCCAGCATCGCCATACACCGCACACATATGTTCATGGATGTTCCCCACGGTTTCTTTTTCTGCACACAAGAATTCAGTAAGTGTAAAGATCTGTTCAAAACACTGGGGATTGTAACTGCTCCGTGTGAATACATTTACCAGCCAGTTGTACACATCAAAAATAACATTGGTAATTACTGCACGAACAGCTCTGACCATGACCATGGAACAAGAGCTACACTCAACTTACATTTACCAAGAAAAAATAAACATAAAACTCAAAACAACATTTTCTACCAAGGAATGAAACTATATTAAATTACCAAAGGAGATTAAACAAATTGCAAAAATACACTTATTTAAAAAGGCACTGTTATAAAAGTACCTGTTATGAAATACATTTTATAAATTGAAGGATTACTTAGATAAAACAGAGTAGGGGTTTGATCAAAAATGATGTTCTACAAATAAATAATAATAATGATTAGAAAACATGAAACGTTCCACATAACACCTTCAGACTATGCTTGTTACGTTCTTTTTACCTTTTCTAGAAAAACTTACCCCCGGACTATGCATAGCACATTACTAACACCTCTTCCTCTTTCTGAGCTTAACATCTCACTAATTATAGAGGGATGCTGACTCAGTTTTTCGGGATAGCAAATGGAAGGTTGCGGTATAGAAAATGGCCCAGAGATCACCAGTGTGTGTGTGTTTGTGTGTGTAGTGAGTGAAGTGTTATGAAACAATGTGTGTAGTGTGTGCAATGACTGACAGTGAGATATGAGTGAACAATTGCATTATTTAATAAGTTATTTGTGAAAAAGGTATTGTATACCAGGAGTAACTCTAATGATTGTCTCTAACTTGAAGTCTGTAAATGTATGTGTGTACGAATTAGCTCATTTTAAATTGGTCTAAACTTGAAAATACTTTGACATGCCCTATATCCTTGTAAAAAGAGATCTACGGATGAGTAAAGCTGCTGCTACTACTACTACTACTAGCACGCTGCTTGTAACGTGAGTCACATGTAGACGCCATTTTGACGCTGTACTACGGCTCTGCCATCTGCCAGAAGGGTTCGAAACTTCGCCGGCTCACAGAACATACATCAAATGTGAAGCACCAATAAGGACGTCTGTCTACGTACATTAATGGCTTTTTTTAAAAAATGTGGCGCATTACTTATTGAACGATCCTCGTAGAAATCTGTCCTGAAATTTTCAGACAGGAGGTGTACACCGAAAATAACAGTGTCAGAATTTCAGCTGCTAAGGCACAATGCAGGTATTTTAAAAAAGCTATTGAAAATTACCAAATTCTTTGCTCGCCAGGCGGCTGGAGTAATGAACGCGGCAACCGTAGCTGGAGCAGGCAGTACATGCACAATACGGCAGGCACAGATCCTTGATTGACGGGACATCGGTAAAAAGATAACACGCCTCAACGTGATCGTAATTTGTAAAGCGAATTTAAGGTTCCTTTGATAGTTTCAATCACACAATTACCACAGTTACTACCCACTCCAATTAGCTGCAGCTCATTAATATCCATAACAATTAGCAGCTGCCTTTGCTGTGTCGCCAAGTGTTGATGACGGAGTTAAAACAGAATTAATTTTCTTTATGTTTCCATCGCATATGCTTGCTAATAGCATCTGCCTTTTTGGAGGTTCCAGAGCCTCACAGTAATGTGGTATCTAAATAATGTCTTCAGCTTTGCAAAGATAAAATACAAGAATGTGGTATTCAATCGAAATAATTTACTTTTCCTGAAGACCTTCATATGAGTTATTTATTATTTCATTTCTTAGACATTTCGTTAGAAATTCTGGAAACATTGAAAGAAAGAGGAAGTAAATCTGCCAAATTCTTGAATTGTGATTCGAAAGATGAATGCCATGCTAATTAAAGTCCGGGGCAAAAATACAGTACCTTCCTAGCCCAAAGAATACATGGAGAGTAATAGCTTATAGTGCCACAGAATAGGTTGTAAATTTTTTGGTTAAACGAAGGAGAGAGAAAACGCTGAAATTAAGCTGTCTGTGAAGCCGGTTTTGTTTCGCAAAATCTGAATTTGAATTGTATAAATGGAAGAAAGATTTACACGCGGTGCAAAATATGCGCCAAAATGAAACTCACCGAAGTGGGAGAGATGAACTATTCGAAAGATCTAGAACTGCTCGTGAGAACCGTTACAGAGGTATATCTACGAGACTGGCCCCTCTGAATTTCAAGTGAAATGAACATTACTGATTTCAAGGCTTCTTCGACCTGGTATAACGGATTGGTTGGCTCTGAGCACTATGCGACTCAACTTCTGAGGTCATCAGTCGCCTAGAACTTAGAACTAATTAAACCTAACTAACCTAAGGACATCACACACATCCATGCCCGAGGCAGGATTCGAACCTCCGGCCGTAGCGGTCTCGCGGTTCCAGACTGTAGCACCTAGAACCGCTCGGCCACTCTGGCCGGCTCCTACTATCCCCTAAAATGCTGTGTATAAAGCCAACCGGTCAGGTTTCGTGCACAATTGCGTGCAAACTTCAATTTTGTCATTTAGAGCGAAAAAAGACAGAGTCGCTTGTGCATCGACGTATTCTATGACACATTCCTATACAACAATGCCACAGAAAAGCACCAGTGAGCTACTGTTTCCGCAGCTTTAGGTCTGTCTTCAGGAACCACAAGGCAAATGGGGGACAAAAATTTAAAAAAAAAGACTGTTTAGCTGCAAAAATCTTGTAATCGACGTAGTAAGATTTGGAAACATACGAGAGAATAATTTTCAATACAACATCCGAAACGTGTTCTCACCGGTTGCAGAAAATAATTCATTGCTTTTATTCTACTCTTTACCTGGACATAATGACATCTCTGAATTTAGAGGACGAAAAGACTGTTAATATAAATCGGAATCCAGCCGGAACTAATAGTAGTGTGATTCAGCCCATAAATAAAAAAAACTGTTTTCGACAGTGTAAAGAATTTTCCAGAAAATTGTCGGGCAATATAACTTCTGGTAACTGTTTGTCATTTCAGTTTTATCAGCGTAACAATATTGTTAAACTTCAGTCATTTGTGCACTGTTAGTTTGCATCATCGAGTTTTACTACTTTCATCAAGTATGCCTGGTATGCAGCACAATATGCAGACAATGACCACGACCATTCCTTAGCTCATCCCAATTCTGTTTAAATAAAACTATTCATTACTGTGAAGTGCCTGAATGCATTAATTTTCCTTTTATCGAGTGTGGCTTGTGTAAGAAAAATAACTGTTTTCGTCATCCAACACCCATTGCGCATTATTGTGACGACTACAGGGAATAAACCAAGAAATGTTATATTGCTATTAAAATATATATTGAGGTGACAAAAGTCTGCGGCAGCGTTCTCGCTTCCCACGCTCGGGTTCCCAGGTTCGATTCCCGGCGGGGCCAGGGATTTTCTCTGCCTCGTGATGACTAGGTGTTGTGTGATGTCCTTAGGTTAGCTAGGTTTAAGTAGTTCTAAGTTCTATGGGACTGATGACCATAGATGTTAAGTCTCATAGTGCTCAGAGCTATTTGAACCATTTTGACTAAAGTTGTGGGATACCTCCTAATATCGTGTCGGATTTTGTCTGGTGTAATGCAGTAATTCGACGTGGCCGTCCATAATAGCGAAAGAGTTGCCGATGCAGAATTCTGTGCACGAACGGACCTCTCGTTTACGCCCTATAAATGTTTGATAGGATTCATATCGGGAGTTCTAGTGGCCAAATCATTTGCTCGAACTGTCCTGAACGTTCTTCAAACCAATCGCGCACAATTGCAACCCGGTGACATGGCGCACTGTCATCCATAAAAATTCCATCTTTGTTTGGGAATATGAAGTATCTACATGAACGGCTGAAAAGGGGCTCCAGGTAGCCGAACGTAAGTCCAGTCAATGATCGGTACAGCTGGACCAGAGGATCGAGTTCATTCCATGTGAACACAGCCCACATCATTATGGATCCACCACCAGCTTCCACAGTGACAACTTGGGTCCATTTCTTCGTGGGGTCTGCGCCACGCTCGAATCCTATTATCAGCTCTTACCAGCAGAAATCTGGATTCATCTGCCCTGGCCAGGGTTTTCTAGTAGTCTAGTGTCCATCTGATATAGTCACGAGCCCAGGACAGGAGCTGCACGCGATGTAGTGCTGTTAGAAAAGGCATTCGCATCCGTCGTCTGCTGTCGCACTGTGCTGACGTACACGTTCGTCATACGTCCTACACCGATTTCTGCGGTTGTTTCGCGTAGTGCTGCTCCTGCGTTAGCGCTGACAACTCTACGGAAACGGCGCTGCTCTCGGCGGTTAAGTGAAGACCGTCTGCCTCTGTGTTATCCTTGTTGAGAAGTAATGCCTCAAATTTGGCGTTCTCGACACACTCTTGACAATATAGGTTTCGTAATATTGAATTCTCTAACGATTTACGAAATAGAATGTCCCATACGTCTAGCTCCATCTACCCTTCCACATTCAAAGGCTGTTACACTACTGACCATTAAAATTGGTACACCAAGAAGAAATGCAGATGATAAACGGGTATTCATTGGACAAATATATTATACTAGAACTGATATGTGATTACATTTTCACGCAATTTGGGTGCATAGATCCTGAGAAATCAGTACCCAGAACCACCACTTTTGGCCATAATAATGGGCTTGATACGCCTGGGCATTGAGTCAAACAGAGCTTGGATGGAGTGTACAGATACAGCTGCCCATGCAGCTTCAACACGATACCACAGTTCATCAAGAGTAGTGACTGGCGTATTGTGACGAGCCGGTTGCTCGGCCACCATTGACCAGACGTTTTCAGTTGGTGAGAGATCTGGAGAATGTGCTGCCCAGGGCAGCAGTCGAACATTTTCTGTATCCAGAAAGGCCCGTACAGGACCTGCTACATGCTGTCGTGCATTATCCTGCTCAAATGTAGGGTTTCGCAGGGATCGAATGAAGGTTAGAGCCACGTGTCGTAACACATCTGAAATATAACGTCCACTGTTCAAAGTGCCGTCAATGCGAACAAGAGGTGACCGAGGCGAGTAAACAATGGCACTCCATACCATCACGCCGGGTGATACGCCAGTATGGCGATGACGAATACACGCTTCCAATGTGCGTTCACCGCGATGTCGCCAAACACGGATGCGACCATTACGATGCTGTAAACAGAACCTGGCTTCATCCGAAAAAATGACGTTTTGCCATTCGTGCACCCAGGTTCGACGTTGAGTACACCATCGCAGGTGCTCCTGTCTGTGATGCAGCGTCAAGGGTAACCGCAGCCATAGTCTCCGACCTGATAATCCATGCTGCTGCAAACGTCGTCGAACTGTTCGTGCAGATGGTTGTTGTCTTGCAAACGTCCCCATCTGCCGACTCAGGGAACGAGACGTGGCTGCACGATCCGTTACAGCCATGCGGATAAGATGCCTGTCATCTCGACTGCTAGTGATACGAGGCCATTGGGATCCAGCACGGCGTTCCGTATTACCCTCCTGAACCCACCGATTCCATATTCTGTTAACAGTCATTGGATCTCGACCAACGTGAGCAGCAATGTCTCGATACGATAAACCGCAACCGCGATAGGCTACAGTCCGATCTTTATCAAAGTCATTTCTCCTCCTTACACGAGGCATGGCAATGACGTTTCAACAGGCAACGCTGGTCAACTGCTATTTGTGTATGAGAAGTCGGTTGGAAAGTTTCCTCATGTCAGCATGTTGTAGGTGTCACCACCGGCGCCAACCTTGTGTGAATGCTCTGGAAAGCTAATCATTTGCATATCACAGCATCTTCTTCCTGTTGCTTACATTTCGCGTCTGTAGCGTCATCTTCGTGGTGTAGCAATTTTAATGGCCAGTAGTGTAATTCGCGTCATGCGTCAATAATCAGGTCTGAAACCTTTTCACATGAATCACGAGTGCAAAGTACAGCTCCACCAATGCAGTGGCCTTTTACACCTTGTTTATGCGATAGTACTGCCATCTGTATATGAGCATATCACTATGCCTTGACTTCTGTCACCTCAGTGTGTATTATTCAAACAGTATCATAATAACTGTACTACAGGAATTTTTATAAAGTATTTCATGTCTACAAATTATGTAAGGTGTCTGCAACTTCACGTAATACACTGCCTTGATTTTGTTTCCTGTACCGGTCACTTGTGTAACAGCTACATCTGCAACTGTTTAGTTCTCAACATAAAACGCAAGTTATTCGAAAAAAAATTAACGATTTGAGACATTTTTGATATAATTGAAGAGTGTAAAATTCGCGTGTGTGCACTCTGGACTTGGTGCTACGTGGCGCCAAGTTCTCTTGTCACAGCTATGGAAATGGAAATGAGCGTTTAGCGTCATTGGCAGGGAGGCCCCTTACGGGGCAGGGGGATGAATTGATTATGAAGACAACAAACACTCAGTCCCTGAGCGGAGAAAATCCCCGACCCAGCCGGGATTTCGTTTGTTCATCCCTCCACTCAGGTTTTTTTTATTTTTTTATTACAGAGGCCAACCAGCTCTCTGATCGAACACGCTGAGCTACCGTGCCGACCAGCTATCGGGCGGACGTCACAGCTGTGTCTACTTATTGGCCGTATTGCGCACTAGGCAGGAAGGGCTGTACATACCTCTGTTTTCTTCGTGCAGCCAAACTGAGTAACTTTTTTTTTTTTTTTTTTTGCACACTTCCAGTGCGCCTTAGCAGCTGAAAGTTTGACAGTATATTTCTTTCGGTGTATTCTTCCTGTGTGAAAAATTTCAGGGTAGGTTTTGACATGTCAGATTAGACCATTCCCTTGCAAGTTTACCTAAAAGAATCGGATAAGTGCGAGTAAGATTCGCGCTCCGAGTGCCGGTGAAAGGGGACTTATAGTTTAACGTTGAGTCCAGACCACGTGTTGTTTCTGGCGACTCCTCACATCGTTGAGATGTGAAGGCTAGGTTAAAAGGAAGACTGAGAATCGGTGATCCAATCGAGAATCGAATCCCCGACCTCTTCGGTTCTACAAACGTCCTTTAGCACTATTTCTTTATTTTTGCTCACCTTTTTCGCTCTCTTTGGCTATCTTCTATGCTTTAATTTTTTTCGTTAAGTTCCATACGTATGCGACCTGAAGTAGATGAAAATGCAGTAACAGAATGGAATTTAAAAGAAATATGGGGAGTAGGGGCATCGCCAAATTACTACCACCTCTTTGAACGAAATCATTCAGACTCGCCTTCTCTATCGGCATTGGTAAGTTCGTGTCTTTTCACTATTTGACCATTTTCTGTCATCTGGTCGTATTTTCATCCGGCGGCCGGCGAAACTTTGAAGTTCGTCTTCTCGGGCTGCCTTGTCTTCACTACGGTGTATTTCCATCGTTTTACTCTGTCGCACTCTTTCCTACCCTTTTCTTAGCCTTCTTCTGTGACTTAACGCTCTTCAGTTCTCTGGGAGATCCATAACTACTTTCGGGCTAAAGTTTGCGTATGTATTCCTGTAATGTGGGGTTCTTTGAAGTCGATGGTGCTGTGTTTTCAGATATTTCCAAAAGTCCCCAGTACTATGTTCCGTATTGGAGAGAATGTAATATACTGCATGTTCTTTCAGCCAATTGACGGCGTTTCTCTTCCCATTATGGTAAAGGTCGTGTTCCAGGAATGGTAGACTATTAAGAGGTTTCTAACCACTTTCCATATTCCACGCGCCGTTCCGCATACAAATTGGTGTTCATTAGTACCTTGCACGCGACAGGTTGCACAGACGGGAGTGTTCGCCAAATGTATCGCATGCAATCAGGAATTCGTAGTGACTTTCGTGTCGACCACGTAATATCACAAGCCCTCGCAGTCGTTGGCAAATGGGGATGACAGACACTTTTCCATATAATGTTTCAATCGACCCTCGCTACTTATCTTCAAAATCGTTTTTGGCATGCATCGTGATTAAATATTTGTACACTGCTTGGATAGCGGTTAGCTACGTCTCGGTCATCCCCATGCTGACATTTTTATTTTAAATTCAGTACATTAGTATTTGTAAAATGATTCTTTCATATGGCGTTCATTAAAAAATTATCACCATGCCACTTGGGACCTGTGGAATGGTACATTAGCTTATTTGTTTGAGTTGTAAATATTTGTCATGTATTGTTGTTTTTCTGAGATGTTCTACATCCTGGAGGACCTCCTCACTACGGATCAATTGGAATGAAAGTAAATCTAATCTAATCTAATGTAGCTGTCTTCAGTTAAAAAATATTTGAGATGTTCGAGGACATTTGATATGTGGCTAACGTCTACTGGCGGTACAAGATTGGCCGGTGGTATTACGGCAATAAAAAGGTGGCAATACTATCCGGCGAATGCTTCCACCTTTTGTATGACTAACTTGTATAGAGAGCCCGTGTCTTCATACGCACGTCACTGAGGTGGCATCGGGCAGCCTTTTCTAACTGAGCTATTGATTGTCATCGGCCCCACCGGCTGACCGTTTATCAATATTGTGGACTGCTAGTTTCGCAGAAGACATGCGATGATTGTCACGAAACGTTCTGGGAAGTTTATCACCTGCATGGTCTTCAGTAAATACTCGTGTTTTACCCTGTCAAAGGCTTTGTCAAAATCGAACGTAACCATGGCGTATGGAATGCGACAGGCAGTCGCTGTCGCGATTATGTCTCGATAATTGTGGTGGCCTTTACTGTCACTGGTGTGTTCCGGGGCTGTGACTTTGTTGTTTATCGTTTTTAGCCTCCCAGCTACAATCCTAGCAAATAGCTTGTAGTCGCTGTTTAAGAGGGCTAGCGGACGGGATGTAGAACTAGTTTCTCCGTTGGCGTTTTAGGAAACGGTACAATCATGTCTTCGCTAAGGTTTTGTGGGTTATGTTTGTCTGGGTCCATCAATGTCTGAAGGTTACATCTGCGGTAGAATTTCACCGGTATACCATATGGTTTTGTTGGCTTGTTCTCTGGGCCATTTATCAGATTGTCGTCCACTTCCTCCACCGTCAATTCAGCCAGCAAACTAATTTCCTCTTCCTGGTCGATCCCGCCGGTTATTCCCGCCAGTAGCTTTCCCATCGGCGCACGGTCCAGAGGTGTAGTGGCGCGAGGCGTCACATAACATCTCTTCAACTCAGCTTTACTCTTTCGCTGTTGAAAGCAGCATTCGTCCGTCTGCCGTTTGTAATTCAGTGATGAGCCTCCTGTGGCTATCTATTCACTCCTTAATCATCTGATATATGAAAGATTGTTCACTTTGGATATCGTATCAAAGCCGCGCTCTAATACGGCACCCTCCTATCTTCTTATTACGTGTCAACGCCATAACTGTGGCCTTTAGCAGTTGTATTTCCTGGTGATTGTCGACGACCGACGCGTCCGGCCGGAATAAGTCACGGAGAACCCCAAAATACGTCCACCGTGTACCATTCGATTTTCTCAAGGGAGTCTCTCATAAGGGCCTCCTTGATCGGTTTTGCACAATTTAACAACCACTCCAGTGCCCCGACATATTGAGGAAACTTCCTTTCCAAACCTGTCCATATCGTATCAAACATCGTGGCATTCCGGTTGGTCCAAATGTCCCTTGCCTTTGTAGACTGTACATAATACGCAGCGTGGTCAGAAAAAACTATCGAGCATAACTCTCCATGCAAAATTTTGTGACTTAGGGCCGGTGACACATAGGTGCAGTCAAGTCGGCTTGCTGATTGGTCATAACATGTGTATATCGCGGCTGACCGCCAGTGTCAATCAAACGCTGGTCCCATATTATAGTTGCTAGGTCCAGGCACTTGTTAAGATGCCTGATCTGGACTTTCGGGAACAGGACGCAATTGTAGCCATCCCCAAATAAAATGTGGTCGTAATTGCCAGCGAATAATGGAGCCATTTCTTCTTCGAAAAATTCTGCTCGTTTACATCCATTGCCAGAGCCTGAAGTGCGTAGACATTGCCGCAGGGGATTAGCCGTGCGGTCTAGGGCGCTGCAGTCATGGATTGTGCGGCTGGTCCCGGCGGAGGTTCGAGTCCTCCCACGGACATGGGTGTGTGTGTTTGTCCTTAGGATAATTTGGGTTAAGTAGTGAGTAAGCTTAGGGACTGATGACCTTAGCAGTTAAGTCCCATAAGATTTCATACACACTTTTTGCGTAGACGTTGATGAAGCGTGTGTGAAATGGTTCAAATGGCTCTGAGCACTATGCGATTTAACTTCTGAGGTCATCAGTCGCCTACAACCTAGAACTAATTAAACCTAACTAACCTAAGGACATCACACACATCCATACCCGAGGCAGGATTCGAACCTGCGACCGTAGCGGTCACGCGGTTCCAGACTGAAGCGCCTAGAACCGCACGGCCACGCAGGCCGGCAAAGCGTGTATCCTGTATGGTGTTGCTAGGTACTCCGTGTCTTTCACCACCGTTCCTTCCTTTGTAAGTACTACTGCTCCAAGGTCTTGCACAGTTCCTTGACGAGTGTAAGCTGTATATCTACTAATCTTGTGGAAATTTATGTTCTTCACCTCTTGCAGTAAGACAACATCTCTCTCTGCGGCATACAGCGTGTCTATTGAAGTCTGGAGCCTCAGACAGCTGCTTATACTGTTGATGTTGACCGTTCGGATTTTGTACGCTTGTGCTGGAATCATTATTTGGGAGACGTGTGGTGTCCCTGCACTTACCTGTGGCCGCTGTTGAATTTTTCCCTCTCACCCGCATCTTTGCCTAGTCAGTGTGACCCTTGACACAGTGCACTTCCCCTATCCCTACATCTATTGTCGTTTCTTCATTCATGTCCTCACTCGACGGATCACATTTCACATTTCACATCCCCTGACCAGTTGTCCCTCTTCCTGAAGCAGCTCGACACCGTCTCGCTGTTGCGCCACTGTATAGGCAGCCCGTTCAGTGGCGTTTCCTGTGTACCTCCACTTCTGATTGTTGGATTGGTGGATTTCCTTTCTCGGCCCACTCAGATATGGCCGCCGGATGGAATATCTGGTGGATTCCGTCTTGGTGGCCGTCTGATGTTCCTCCCAGACTGCTCGCGATCCTCTGCGCCCTTTCACGCATTTCCCTCGCCTTTTGGTCCGCCTTAGGAACGCTGTCTGGTGTCTTCGTATTTTCGTGGTGACTGCCGTAGTCTGAGAAGGTGCTCGGCTCCGGCGCCATCGGGTCGTCCACCTCCTGTCGCCGACATGTTCAACTGTGACCTCCCTGATTTGTGCTCAATCTTTGGTTGCCAGTTGATTCAAGGCGTTATTCTATCACCTTTGTCTGGTCCGTGTACTTGGGTGTGAGGCATTTCCCAGTAGCCGTCACTCCTAGATCCTCCTCCTCGGCTTGTAATCGCCCTACTCCCCTCCCTCTGAATGCTCCAACGGAAAACATTGGTAATGTCGATATTTGTACGTCACCAACTGCTACTCCCACCCACTGGTAATTGGACCACCCTCCTCTTCAGACGTTCAGATGGTACCTGTCTTTTCTTGTCACACTCTGAACACGTTTGGGGCTGCCCTTCATATATTACGACCGCTCTACATCTGCATATGTTGATGTATGAAGGGACATGTCACAGGACATCTTAGCCTGTCTAACACCGTTTAGGACAGAGAGGGTTTGGAAACCTGTCTCTTTTTCTGTCGTGCTCATCAGAACCGTCCCATACGTGTTTAGAATTTAACTGATTTGCTCTCGAGTCACTTCGAAAGGAAGTGCAATAATCTTCACGGTCCTGACCCTGAATCACACTATTTCCGCTGTTACCTCCCCCACGTTCCCGTCACAGTAGTTTAATTTAAATCGTCCTCCCGTTGAAGCTAGGACACTTTCACGGTATTCTGCGTTTGTCATCTTGACATAGACCATGCGGCTAACTATCGACACGTGATTACCGATCGATTAGTGAAAGCTCAGTTTTTCCACAAAACCACTTCGAAAGGACTTGGTCGTGCATAATGTTGACCAACGTAAATTTAAGAGTATCCTTGGGGCTTAGGGAACTGGTATGCCATCGTTACGTCAATATTATGTCAGGCATGTTCTAGCAACCTCTCTTTCCGCCAAGTTAGCTCACCACTTCCCTCGGTGCTCGGTCCGCAGCGCTAGATCACCAGGACCAACATGTATATAGAGGTGCATTCAAGTTCTAAGGCCTCCGATTTTTTTCTAATTAACTACTCACCCGAAATCGATGAAACTGGCGTTACTTCTCGACGTAATCGCCCTGCAGACGTACACATTTTTCACAACGCTGACGCCATGATTCCATGGAAGCGGCGAAGGCTTCTTTAGGAGTCTGTTTTGACCGCTGGAAAATTGCTGAGGTAATAGCAGCACGGCTGGTGAATGTGCGGCCACGGAGAGTGTCTTTCATTGTTGGAAAAAGCCAAAAGTCACTAGGAGCCAGGTCAGGTGAGTAGGGAGCATGAGGAATCACTTCAAAGTTGTTAGCACGAAGAAACTGTTGCGTAACGTTAGCTCGATGTGCGGGTGCGTTGTCTTGGTGAAACAGCACACGCGCAGCCCTTCCCGGACGTTTTTGTTGCAGTGCAGGAAGGAATTTGTTCTTCAAATCGTTTTCGTAGGATGAACCTGTTACCGTAGTGCCCTTTGGAACACAATGGGTAAGAATTACGCCCTCGCTGTCCCAGAACATGGACACCATCATTTTTTCAGCACTGGCGGTTACCCGAAATTTTTTTGGTGGCGGTGAATCTGTGTGCTTCCATTGAGCTGACTGGCGCTTTGTTTCTGGATTGAAAAATGGCATCCACGTCTCATCCATTGTCACAACCAACGAAAAGAAAGTCCCATTCATGCTGTCGTTGCGTGTCAACATTGCTTGGCAACATGCCACACGGGCAACCATGTGGTCATCTGTCAGAATTCGTGGCACCCACCTGGATGACACTTTTTCAGGTCGTCATGCAGGATTGTGTGCACAGAACCCACAGAAATGCCAACTCTGGAGGCGATCTGTTCAACATTCATTCGGCGATCCCCCAAAACAATTCTCTCCACTTTCTCGATCATGTCGTCAGACCGGCTTGTGCGAGCCCGAGGTTGTTTCGGTTTGTTGTCACATGATGTTCTGCTTTCATTAAACTGTCACACCCACGAACGCACTTTTGACACATCCATAACCCCATCACCACATGTCTCCTTCAACTGTCGATGAATTTCAATTGGTTTCACACCACGCAAATTCAGAAAACGAATGATTGCACGCTGTTCAAGTAAGGAAAACGTCGCCATTTTAAGTATTTAAAACAGTTCTCATTCTCGCCGCTGACGGTAAAATTCCACCTGCCGTACGGTGCTGCCATCTCTGGGACGTATTGACAATGAACGCGGCCTCATTTTAAAACAATGCGCATGTTTCTATCTCTTTCCAGTCCGGAGAAAAAAAATCGGAGGCCTTGAATGCACCTCATAGATTCTACATCTATAGGATTTTATGAGTGAATCTGCGAGAAACAAAAGGGACAAATATGCCGTATCTTTTGTCTGCATTGACTTAGAAGCTTAAAATATTGACACCGCATAAGGACCGTAGACATTAGCATTTCACATAAATTTCAACTCGATACCTGTACCTATTCCTGATAAAAATAGGTCTTAACTGAAGGACGGACAGAAAGACGACCAACAAGCGCAAAAAAATCTATTTAAAGATGTTTAGACATGGATTTGAAACATTTCGCATTAACTTCTGAAACAGAAAATCATGGTTAGCCCTAACAACAACAAAAAAGAAAAAAACAGAGGCACGGGTCTGTGTGAGTCCTCAGAATGGAACGTTATTCATATAGTGGCACCAAGAAGATGTTTTATGTTAAAAACTGCACCCCAGGGGTATGTCCATCGTAGTTGGTATCTGTTTCGAAGCTCTTTGCGGTTACAACATACGAAAAGCAAAAAAGTTAACTGCAAGTACTGTTGCTGCTGATGTCACAAAAGCACTGCCCAGGAGCTTAGCTGGATAGCAATCTCTGTCGCACTTCTTCTTATGGTACAGCTCCCTCAGACGTTTATCTTCCTCGTTACTTATGGAACAACAATCAAGAAAATTTCTTTGGGGACTAAAATGGAGCTTAAATGTGGATTGGTGACATCTGTCCCCAAACGAGTGGCTTTCTGCAAGCGTTTAATACAAAAACTGCGTGACCATCGTCATACTGTTTTAGTTAACGGGGCAGGGGGGGATATATTGTTGAGAATTGATTTCTCTCTTATGTCTTTTCAGTTATAATCAGTAAACCAATCAGAAACGCTAAAAATATGTTCTTTTCTAATAAAAATGGATTACAATTTACCAGGACATCCTGACGACAAAAGTCGAATTTAATTAAACAAATTCCACCTGTAAAACCAGCCAGACCAAAATTTCACGCATTAGCAAGATATTACACGCTGTCGAGCCCGATATGATCTGTATCTACGAGAAAGCCCTTCCCCTACCAAAGAGGCATTCTCGTATTATCACGAAAATATATAAACCTCGCAGTGAGAGTAGGTCCAAAAAGATACTCACTTAAGAAATTATTCGACGCCGCACATAATCAGTTGAACTGTGAATTTAAAAAAAAACTGTCATGTATGTCGGTATAAGTAAAAAATATAAGTTTTAACAAGGATACAATGTCACAATTTCTTAAATTTTTCAGTTTTAGATCTAGGGGGTACTAAATCAAAATTACTATGAGACTTAAGATGGTGAAGTTAGAATTTCCTTAATGGTTTTCGTAGCCTGTTAAGAAAAGAGGTAGAGAAGAGGCAAAAACCAGACAAAATGTCCATGCCTCTAGCAAGATTAGAGCCTAGATCTAAAGCAGCGTTCGACGTATACGGTGGCTGTGCTACTACTTAGCTAGCAAGCCAATACTGCTAGGAGTATGCTCTCACTGCGGTATTATTCATTAAAAGAAATAATTAGTAACATTAAATATGAGATTAGTTATAGATTCTGCGTGGGATGACCTTCGTGGAATCAAATAATAAATTTGACGTCCCAGTGTTACACCATAAGTGAGAATCATTGAGATTATTTATCGGAAATGATAACGAAATATCAAGTGAATTAAGCAGGATAGTTCTGAACCACATCAGGAATAGTAAATCGACAGTCATGTAGTAGCCAAACGGATTCTACATTGTCGCCGATTTTTCACTACACTATCGACGGGAGCAATACGTTTACTCTGCCGACGTGCTAACCTGGCTAGCATTTCAGGAGCTCGCCTTTCGAACTCATGGCGATGCCAGCTGCTATCGCGTTGACTGAGAGTCGAAACATCTGAAGTATAGCCTAACGATTTTGATCTAACGCATAGGTACGAATAATATCCAGACTCACCAACTCTAACTCAAACATCATAAATAAATAGCAGTAGACTTATTTAGACAGCACTAGCCTTCACTAGCTGTCGTAATAGTTTTTTTTTCGTCAAACTGAGAAACTCATTTTAATTACAAGCATAGCCTGTGCTTATCCTGGAAACCTTATGAGGAGATGGAACTTTATATTCTTTTGATCATTTTGGACCTCCAAACAATTTTTCTTTAGAATACTTTCAACGGCATGACATAAGATTTCAAATGAAGCAAGGGAATTGGGCGCAAAAACTGGCAAATAAATGGACCCAGCAAGTGCGTGCAGAAAAATCCGAAGAGAAAAGCAGCTGTCATCATCACATGTAAAAATAAATAGCAAACGCTGACAGTATTACTTGTTTTTTCTGAAATATATCTTCTTTAAATACGAAAACAGCCATTCAGTTGGCGACGATCAGAATAACGAGTAGTATAACATTCGCTCCTTTCCGAACAGGCCACCGAGGGCCCAACGGTACCGACAGACCGCCGTGGCATCCTCAGCTGATAGGCGTCATTGGCTGCGGATATGGAGGGGGGGGGGGAGGGGGAAGTGAGTGCACCTCTCTTGCCAACAGCGCCCGCAGAACCGGACGGTCACCCATCCCAATGCTAGCCAAGCCCGACAGCGCTTAAAATTTGTGATCTGAGAGGAACCGGTTTTAACAGTGCGGTATGGCCGTTGACACAGTAGTATCATGTACTTGTAGTGATTACAACATAATCGCTGATATTGCTTTGTCACTGAGAGCGAAATGCGTCTGATGAATGACTGTGTCAACACACAGCGCACTTTAGAAGGAGGGAAATCAAAATATCAATAAGAGGTCCATCAAGCTGAGTGTTGGGTGAAGTGTCTACTCAGCGCTTCACAACTGGCTGTGTTTTCTCTACAATTAGTTCCTCATTTTTCATACTAGCGAAGCCTGTAGAGTATCAGAAAGTTTATATGAGAACATAGTGTAATTGTTAGAACAGACTACTACGTTAAATAGTACTCTACTTGTGGCTGAATATGACTCAGACAATGAGCCTAATTTTAATTACATTTTATCTTCTGATGACATGCAGAATGCTCTGTTCTGCTGGAAGTGCGCAAGTCCACCGGAATTCACAATAAACATGAATGAATGTAGATTATTAGACAGGATGCTTTCGTACGTGTCACCAGAGTCGTATCTAGACGTATCAGGGGTCACATATCACTCCAACTGCACACGCCCCACACCATTACAGAGCCTCCACCAACTTGAGCAGTCCCTGCTGACATGCAGGGTCCGTGGATTCATGAGGTTATCTCCTTACCCGTACACGTCCTTCCGCTCAATACGATCTGAAACGAAGCTCGTCCGACCAGGCAACATGTGTCCAGTCATGAACAGTCCAACGTCGGTGTTGACCGGCCCAGGCGAGATGTAAAGCTTTGCGTCGTGCAGTCATCAAGGGTACACGAGTGGGCCATCGGCTCCGAAAGTCCATATCGATGATGTTTCGTTGAATGGTTCGAACGCTGACACTTGTTGACGGCCCAGCATTGAAATCTGCAATAATTTTCGGAAGGGTTGCACTTCTGTCACGTTGAACGCCGCTCTTCAGTCGTCGTTGGTCACGTTCTTGCAGGATCTTTTCCCGGCCGCAGCGATGTCGGAGATTTGATGTTTTACCGCATTCCGGATATTCACGGTACACTCATAAAATGATCGTACGTGAAAATCCCCACTTGATCGCTACCTCGTAGATGCTGTGTCCTATAGCTCGTGCGCCGACTATAACACCGTTTTCAGATTCACTTAAATGTTGATAACCTGCTATTGTAGCAGCAGTAACCGATCTAACAACTGTGCCAGGCCTCGTGATGACTGGGTGTTGTGTGATGTCCTTAGGTTAGTTAGGTTTAAGTAGTTCTAAGTTCTAGGGGACTGATGACCATAGATGTTAAGTCCCATAGTGCTCAGAGCCATTTGAACCATTTTTGAACTGCGCCAGACACTTGTTGTCTTACATAAGCGTCGCCGTCCGCAGCGCCGTATTCCGCCTGTTTACATATCTCTGTATTTGACTACGCATGCCTATACCAGTTTCTTTGGCGCTTCAGTGTATATGGACTATGTTGAGTGTGTGAATGTACAGAGCGTACCATGAGGTCTACCTGGAATTAATGTAATTTCTAATGTGTATGCTGTCTCTGTGACTGTATACCAAATCTGTAGTTACTAACTTCTCTGGCTAAATTGTTAATGCCAAAGGCCAATAAACTAAAAAAAAAAAAGAAAAAAAGAAAAATATTCACTAGCTATCCTGAGGTGTGGATGAGAGACGCGTAGGACTGGGAGAGATGACGCCAAACAGGAGGAAGTTATACCCAGCAATAATAAAAGTATGCTGTTCTAGAAACTATAGCTAGTGATATTTACCTATGTTGCCTAAGTAGCTTGCCCGTATTTCAATTTCATAGTTTATAATTTTTAGATGTGTTCTATTTTCATTTTGTTTACTGAACGGTCCTCAGACACGACTACGCTTGTATCAAAATATTATTACTACTTGTATTAAACTTAAAGGGGCAATAAATACTATATTTTACTTATTAGAGGTTTTTTTGCCTCAGGCTTTTTAAATTTTTTATTTAAGTTTTATCACGACACCACTCATTCTGTTCAACTGGTCCATCGGCAAAACTCAGAGATTTTTTCCTGAACTTGAATTTCCTTTACAATTTCTCCTAGCTATCCTTGACTGGTTGCTCAATGCTCAGTCGGAATAACATCGGGAATAAACTTCAACGCTGGCCAGAGTGGCCGAGCGATTCTAGGCGCTTTAGTCTGGAACCGCGCGACCGCTACGGTCGCAGGTTCGAATCCTGCCTCGGGCATGGATGTGTGTGGTGTCCTTAGGTTAGTTAGGTTTAAGTAGTTCTAAGGACAGATGACCTCAGAAGTTAAGTCCCATAGTGCTCAGAGCCATTTTAACCATTTGAATAAACTTCAACACTATCACTGCCCTCTCAACAACTGCTGCCCTTCATGTATTTCCACCTCAGGCTGGTTTTTATACAAGTTGTAAATAACCTTCCACTTTCTGTATTTTATCCCTGATACCTTCACAATTTCAGTCAATATTGTCAAATGTTTTCTCAAGTTCTGTGAATGCTCGAAACGAAAGTTTGCCATTCTTACGCCGACATTCTAAGGTAGGGTCAATATTATCTCACGTGTTCCTACGTTTCTCCATAATCCAAACTGATCTTCCCTGAGTCCGGTTTCCACTGGTTTTTTCTTCGATACTTCTGTAAATAGTGTACGTAAGTATGTTGCAACAATGACTTATTAGACCGATAGTTGGGTAATACATTTATCTGTCAGCAACTGTCGCCTTTGGAATTGGAATTATTACGTTCTTGTTGATGTCTGAGGATATCTTGCGTAGCCGATGGAATAGTTTTGCTATGGTATTTTTTTCCGAGGACCTCAGTAATTTTGAGGACATGTCGTCTACTCCAAATGCCTTCATTCGGCCTATGTGATTCAGTGCTGACGGCCGATGTGGCCGAGCGGTTCTACGCGCTTCAGTCCGCAACCGCGCTGCTACTACGGTCGCAGGTTCGAATCCTGCCTCGGGCATGGATGTGTGTGGTGTCCTTAGGTTAGTTAGGTTTAAGTAGTTCTAAGTCTAGGGGACTGATGACCTCAGATGTTAAGTCCCATAGTGCTTAGAGCCGTTTGAACCGTTTTTTGGTTCTGTGCTCAGTCAGTTCAATTCAATATGTCACGTGTTATCAAAGGATTTTGTTTATCTAGCTCTGAAACTGCTGTCAGTATTAACCATCGCAGCAATAATTATTAACTACCGGCATAAGCATTTAGCTCCAACAGGAATTTGTATTCAGATAAACGAACAATAGACAGTGTAAATAATTTATTTACCAACTATGATAGGGTGCCTGTGTAGTGGGTAGGGTCATGGGGGTTCGATGCAATTAACATATCTGCCAGGAAGTTTCAATTAACATATAGTGTAACAACTTTTCCCCGTCAAAGATTAAGTATGTCTTACAATCGGCGGAAAAGTGCTCCTACTGGAGCACAAAAAATACGAATACGTTCCTGTTTATTTAAAAGACTGATTGAAATATGAGGTTCCAACTGCTTCAGTTTGCTTTACTCACCATCGTTAAAGATTTTCTCAAATATTGGCATTCAAATACATTCTCGCTTTTTTTTAACATTTAACTCAACTCAAACTCTCAAAAGCTCCACTAACTGTGATTCACTCTTGCCATCGCTGTAATCGCTCATATCCATTCACTCCCAGCTGTCCTTTCTCACTCACTCATTCAACCCAATTCATTGTCATTATCTCTTTGTGTCTCTGTCATTGTCTCTTGTGTTCCTGTTGTTCCGTCCTACTACTACAGTCTCCTCTCACTGTCTCCTTGCTCTCTCTTACTGCTAATACCTCATTCCTTCCTTCCTGCTGCTGCTGTCTCTTCTCATTGTCACTATCCCTCTCTTCCTCGTTGTCACCGTTATGTACTCTGTCTCTCATTATCACTGCCTTTCGCCCACTTCCACTTTCTCTTTCTCTTTATTTTTCTCCCTCATCCCTACACTGTCTACGTCACTCTCTTCCTAGCACTGTTCAGTCACTGTCAACTATGTTCCGCTGCCACTGTGTCCCTCTCTTTCTCTCACACTGTCATTGACTCCTTCGCTCATCCTATACCACAACCACTGTCTACTATCTTATTTTCTTCTCTTTGCCACTGTCATTATCTTCATCTCTCTCAGCATAAAAAAACCAGAACATGTTCGCATGCCACACGTTTTGAGAAAGATTTTAAAGGTGATGAAGAAGGTAGAATGAAGCGGCTGGTACGCCACTCTTCAATAAAGTCTTTTAAATAAACAATAACATATTCCCATTTTTTGTGCTCCGATAGGAGCATTTTTCCGCTGGTTTCCTTCTTTTCCCTGCTGCAGCAGGACACGTAGCTCATATGAATAGAAATGTATTGGTCAGTAAAATCTACATTCTTTATTTATGTAAAACTGAAATAACGTAAAACTTATTTGACACCTCGGACCGGATTTTACGAACAAAAATTTTTTCATGTGCTTCAGTACTACATCAATGGATTCCCAGATAATAATGGAAACACTTAACAGCATACTTCTCTTTCTTGGAAAGGGGTAAAATAATCAAGAAAATTTTCAAGATTGTTCGAGATCGGGATCTTAGGAACACATCTTAAAATTTGCAACCATTTTGTGTGTATAGCCGTCTCGGAATCTTCTGCTGGATTTTGGTCCGCTGGTAACGGCGAAAATATAGTAAAAAAAAAGAAAAAAAAGAATTTTCCTCGGAACTGCCAATGAACTAATTGTGCCTCCCTAAGCCCCATAAAGTCCAGGCTAGACCACTCGGCTAATGCAAAAATAACCAATCGATTTGCTCATTTACGTAAGCAAGATTAAATGTGTAATATTCATAATTTGGCCCTGTATTGTATTATAGTGGCACTAAGACGATCCATCTATTGGGTGCACAAAAAGCCCAAGGGCTATCCGAAACACTTGGCCCTACATTTTTATCACCAGTAGAACCCGAGGTATGAGGTATGACCTCGATTGTACCCCGTTTCTATGTGAGGCGTTCTGGAAAATATTGGGTAAACATGCTGTCGCATGCATACCGATGATGCAACGAACAGTTGCTGTTGAAGCGTGTCCAGCTAAATAGCTTTCAGTTTGCAATACACATGACTGAAAAAATAATTGCACAGCTACTGAAGAGTTGGCCACGCAAATAATTCCACCTAATCTTAATTTATAGTGTTTAGACTGCATTAGGTGAATCTGAAAACCATTCTTAATTACGATTTAGCTTCGACCCCTAGTTACAGAAATGCAAATAACATTAGTCTATTAATTTGGTTAAATAGGTGTCTACTTATTCCATGTCTTTCCAAAGCAAGTAGGAGACGTCAAGATACAGCTTATCTGTGGAAACATATTTCCTACAACTCGCTAGAGATCTGACAACATCCCAGAATGTATTTGGCATGACTGTGATCTTCGACTAACTTCCTGAACTGGCAAAGAATTATCTTGCTATATATACTTGACATTCTCTTGTCATTTTGATTAAATATTCAGAATGGTTTTCACTTAAGGGATGACATAGTTAGAAATACATGTTTTCGAGTCCAGGTTTAAAGCAAACCTGCTTCAGCTGAAGCGGTATCAGATGTGGGGCTTACTGGTGAAATCCAAACCCCAGTCGCTTGTTGAACGGGAATTGACATCATTGTATCACCTGCTAAGACATCGATATGATATTGCAATGTCTGTGTTATTCCGAATTGCATGCATGCATGCATGTCCAGAGGAACATTGCATCGTAATGCGGAATAACACAGGCACTGCAAATCATGTTTATCCACCGACACCTGTCAAGCGACTTTCCTGTAAGGGAATATACATAATGGATGTACGAGTACAGGTTGCAGACACATGGTTGACGACATATGGAAGTTTGGGTCTGGCCGTGGGTCGTACTCGGATAGCCAAATGATAAGGCAACCACTCGCGATAAGCTGGAAATCTGGATTCGAGTCTCGGTCGGGCAGAGATTTTCGTTGTCGTCATTCCATTATACAGCCGATGGTTATCCATATTCGCCGTTGTGAATACATTTCATGCTTCGACGTAAGTAACGGTGCCGTTGCTCCTTCATTATGTTTCTCACAATTGCTGCAGGTCACCAATTGACTAAGCAGAGTCAAATTGTGCGCTGTGTCCACCAACATGAAACGGAACTATATGCAGAGGATAACAAAGTGAGATCCCTTCCAGATGATGCTTGTGGGAGTATCACGCCCGCTCAGTACATTGAATTTTTGATCGCGTTTCAGGAAGATGAAATGTTTCCTCCTATTGCAGTTTCACTCTCCCGTAAAATCACCCAGCCCGGATGAGCTCCCTAGGGAGCTTCATATCCGCTTTTGACCCCTCCTGGTTGGGACGTTTGCAGTGATTTTAAACGAGATTATGCAGGGGAGAACTGTGCTAGCACACTTTAAGGAGAGTAAAATACACTCCTGGAAATGGAAAAAAGAACACATTGACACCGGTGTGTCAGACCCACCATACTTGCTCCGGACACTGCGAGAGGGCTGTACAAGCAATGATCACACGCACGGCACAGCGGACACACCAGGAACCGCGGTGTTGGCCGTCGAATGGCGCTAGCTGCGCAGCATTTGTGCACCGCCGCCGTCAGTGTCAGCCAGTTTGCCGTGGCATACGGAGCTCCATCGCAGCTCTTTAACACTGGTAGCATGCCGCGACAGCGTGGACGTGAACCGTATGTGCAGTTGACGGACTTTGAGCGAGGGCGTATAGTGGACATGCGGGAGGCCTGGTGGACGTACCGCCGAATTGCTCAACACGTGGGGCGTGAGGTCTCCACAGTACATCGATGTTGTCGCCAGTGGTCGGCGGAAGGTGCACGTGCCCGTCGACCTGGGACCGGACCGCAGCGACGCTCAGATGCACGCCAAGACCGTAGGATCCTACGCAGTGCCGTAGGGGACCGCACCGCCACTTCCCAGCAAATTAGGGACACTGTTGCTCCTGGGGTATCGGCGAGGACCATTCGCAACCGTCTCCATGAAGCTGGGCTACGGTGCCGCACACCGTTAGGCCGTCTTCCGCTCACGCCCCAACATCGTGCAGCCCGCCTCCAGTGGTGTCGCGACAGGCGTGAATGGAGGGACGAATGGAGACGTGTCGTCTTCAGCGATGAGAGTCGCTTCTGCCTTGGTGCCAATGATGGTCGTATGCGTGTTTGGCGCCGTGCAGGTGAGCGCCACAATCAGGACTGCATACGACCGAGGCACACAGGGCCAACACCCGGCATCATGGTGTGGGGAGCGATCTCCTACACTGGCCGTACACCACTGGTGATCGTCGAGGGGACACTGAATAGTGCATGGTACATCCAAACCGTCATCGAACCCATCGTTCTACCATTCCTAGACCGGCAAGGGAACTTGCTGTTCCAACAGGACAATGCACGTCCGCATGTATCCCGTGCCACCCAACGTGCTCTAGAAGGTGTAAGTCAACTACCCTGGCCAGCAAGATCTCCTGATCTGTCCCCCATTGAGCATGTTTGGGACTGGATGAAGCGTCGTCTCACGCGGTCTGCACGTCCAGCACGAACGCTGGTCCAACTGAGGCGCCAGGTGGAAATGGCATGGCAAGCCGTTCCACAGGACTACATCCAGCATCTCTACGATCGTCTCCATGGGAGAATAGCAGCCTGCATTGCTGCGAAAGGTGGATATACACTGTACTAGTGCCGACATTGTGCATGCTCTGTTGCCTGTGTCTATGTGCCTGTGGTTCTGTCAGTGTGATCATGTGATGTATCTGACCCCAGGAATGTGTCAATAAAGTTTCCCCTTCCTGGGACAATGAATTCACGGTGTTCTTATTTCAATTTCCAGGAGTGTATTATCAATACCGAAACAACCTAGCCGTGCTACAGTCGATTCTATTCGTCCTCTCACTTTGCTTAGTTTCGATTATAAAACTGTTCTGTAGGCAATCAATACCGCGTTATCTTCTCTGGTGGCGATCGTGACTGGGGAGCATAAGAGTTGCCTTCCTGGTCACTCGATTGTGACTCCGAGAGCGGAGTACCGGGATATAATTTCAGTTGCTATAGTCACTTCTATTCACTGTGTTCTTGCTTTTCTGGATTTTAATAAGACATCGGACCGCGAGGAATAACCCTCTCTGGTGCGTCGATGCAGTGGTTCTTCTCCGCCGTACTGAGGAGTTTCCCTTATTAAAGGCGGAGTTAGATGAATATTATAGAGCCTCTGGTGCACGGCTGAATTACGGGAAAAGTACGATTCTTACACTGAGTGGCTTTGATGGCGTTGCTGAGTTGGCTGCTGCTGTAGATCAGCTTACGTCATTGGGGAGGGGGTCATTGTCGATCGTTGCTCTCTTACAATGGCGACGCTTGACTGGAAATCTGTAACTGACAAAATCCGGGAGGCCAGACTGGAACACGAGCGGCGCCAAGATAGAGTTCTCCTAAACGTTCGCATTTTGGACACATACGTGTTGTGGAAGGCATTTTACGTTGTCCAGTTGTTTCCGCTCCCTGAGATGACGTCAATAATATTGAGGCAATTGTCTGGTCAGTTCTTATGGAAACGTTACCTATTACATTGCACTATGAGATCACGACCAAGCCAAGTCTCTCTGTTATCAAAACCAAAGCTTCTGCTTTGTACATTCGGCACACATAAGTACGTCCACAGCTCAGCTGTTGACACTTGTGAGTCCACCGAATCTTGCTCCACTTGTTGATGTTGGTCGCCTTAATTTTAAATTACGACACGTTACAGAACTTTACTTCGCCGTGAGCTATTTGGGTGCCGGTGTACTGCAGCGGCCAGTACTTACGATCCGGTCTTTGCTTACTCCCAAGGAGGGCGTGATCTGTCCCAGTCCCATGGAACTGCTGTCTCCGCTGATCCCCTGGCAAACAATGTGGAACAACATTAGTCTCCCTCTTCATTCCACGGCAGTTGCCTCTTCTTGATATACGATCTTAAATAATTTGATCCCTGCTAATGACCGTTTGCATCACATTGGGGTCAGTGACACGGACAAATGCAGTAAGTGTGCTCTTATTTATAGGTACAGTCAGCATAAAAAAATGGTTCAAATGGCTCTGAGCACTATGGGACTTAACATCTATGGTCATCAGTCCCCTAGAACTTAGAACTACTTAAGCCTAACTAACCTAAGGACATCACACAACACCCAGTCATCACGAGGCAGAGAAAATCCCTGACCCCGCCGGGAATCGAACCCGGGAACCCGGGCCAGTCAGCATCGATTTACCTACTGTGGACATTAGGTGAATTGGTATTGGCTGCGGAAACAGTGGGCTTTCCTTAGACCTGTTGACACCACCTACACCACTGACATGGTTCTAAGGCCTACAACTATTTTTCCGAAAACGGAAAATGATACAATAATGCGGCTGCTCTGTCATATTGTACGCTTCGTGGTCGCTAGTGGTGGGAGAGACGATGACCTGACTTTACGCCAGTATACTGTATACTTTCAGCATACTGGTGTAGCCGGCAATTGTCACGCTGTCAGGACTCCTTTGCCAACACGCTCAGGCTTACGTTTTACAGGCAGGGCATTGGCTGAGGTCGGATGTGGGTGGCGGAGGCTTGTGATGCCACGGTGTCTTGCACAACTGCATAAAAACGCGAAGACTTGACTTACAGTACTTGTAGATGGGTAATGAGGAATAAACTGCTACTCCATAACCCAGAGGCCCGTGGATTGTAACCACACTCTGCTAAAACTATTTTTTATTCATTCTTGCTCTAGACTTTTTGTTCCAATTATGCCATGCTCAAGAAACCTTTCACATTATTCAAAGAAGAGTTTTCAGTCCTTTCTGGTGAAGAGTCTTTTATGTCTTTTCCCTAATAAGAGTTTTAAACCTTCTATCAGCAGTATAACTTTTTCTTAGTAGAGGTTTTAGTTATTTCAAAACCAAAGTTTATAGTTTATTCCAAAGATTCAATGCTTTTTTAATAGAGTTATAGTTTATTGACGTAGAGCTTTAATAATTCGAAGCGGATTTATTAATTTCTCGCAGAGAAGTCATTAGTTTCTAACAGACCGGATTCTCTACGCTTCGAAGAATAGTTTTTTCGTTTTTCAAAGACGACTTTTCAAGACGATATATGCATATTTCAAGAAAAGAACTTTGTTTTCAAAAGAATTTTTTTCACTTTTCAAAAAGTATTTTCTTACATATCAAGAAGTCGGTCTCTCAATTTAGAAAAAAAGGGTTAAAAATTTTAAAAAGTTGTTAAAAGGGTGCCAGGAAGCCGAGAGGTTGTGGGATTGATTCTCAGTCGGAACACTGATTCTTCAGTCTTCGTTTTAAACTAACCTTCATCTCTCAACGATGTGAGGAGTCGCCGGAAACACTACAAGACTCGGTTTCCACGACAAAGCGCTAAAGCACCTGCTTGGAAATGAGTGGTCGCGAGGTTGACTCTCGGTCGGATGATTGATTTTTCAGTCTCTGTTTTTACATACCATTCACCTCTCAATGATGTGAGGAGTCGCCAGAAACACATGGTTCGGATTCCGCTTTAAACTGTGGGTCCCTTTTCCGCAGCTGGATAACTGTAGTAGGTTACGGACACTCAAGACCCTGAATTAGCGTCCAATACAAGTTACGAGAAATTAGGGCTCACACGGAGACATATAGACAGTCATTTTTCCCTCACTCTACTGGCGAGTGGAACAGGAAAGGAAGTGACTAGTAATGGCACATGGTACCCTCTACTACGCACCGTACGGTGGCTTGCGCAGTATCTGTGTAGATGTAGATGTAGAACAGAAAGGCTTGCACTAGGGCACTGAGCCACACGAAATTATTTTTATTATTATTATTAACACACGCAGTAAATTTTGTACTGAACCCACAGAGTGTGTGCCCTACTCCCGCTTATCAGGTTTTACAAGAAAATTTTGTCCAGGTGGATTACACACATCAATACATTTCATATAATACGCTGCATGAGAACAGATCATTAGGCCCTTACCTTCGTAATTATATGAGACGAAATGCAGACTGAAAATGTGATGATGAGAGTGTGATCGATAACTGGCATTTGAGTTTGCAATGCGTCATATTTATGAGCAGACCGTGAATACATACACCAGCAGAGAATCACAGGTCGAGAGCAACACTTGCGACAGAAATATCCGCATCCTAGAGTGTTGTCAGTTCGTCCACGTAGCTGTTATGTAATTTTATCTCAGTGATTGCAAAATTAAGTCAAAAGCACGCATTGGGTAGGCAAGAGAACTAGTGAATACTGATGTGTTCTGGCGCTGCAGTCCGGAACCGCGGGACTGCTACGGTCGCAGGTTCGAATCCTGCCTCGGGCATGGGTATGTGTGATGTCCTTAGGTTAGTTAGGTTTAAGTAGTTCTAAGTTCTAGGGGACTTATGACCTAAGATGTTGAGTCCCATAGTGCTCAGAGCCAATACTGATGTGAACGAACAAGGAAAGTAATGTATCGAACAGGATATAGTAGCCTCCAGAGACTCGAAATTCTCTTTCAGTGCGGAGCATCATTCTTCACGACACAATCACGAATCAATGGTCAGTGTAGGTTTATGGTCTGTTAGAATGATTCTAGCTACGTGTGCTTAAGGTCTGCGTTCAATTCACACATGATGCAAAAATTTTTAACAAGCACAAACAGATCCTGTTCACATTCGCTAACGTCAGAGTCTTGGTCAGCAATAAGGTTCCTGATATTGCTTATGCGAGAAGTATTTAAAATAATAATAGTAATAACAATAATAATGAGCCAATCGTCATGTAAGGTCACAGGGCACTTAGTGTGTTTGAACTTAAGATGTTGAAAATAATGTTGCTGGACTGTGATTCTAACTCCTTTTGAGATGGTGCAGTTCCACCATTTCATTGTTTCACCAAGATTCCAGAGTCCTTAAGGTCTCCACGAAACTACCACTCTTAGCTACTGGTTAAAAAGAATTCGGTACTCAACAGCTCTTCATGTGTAGTCAACAACAATGATATGTACAGCGTTCGACTCCCCGTCGGCACAGAACTTAACGTCGTGTTATTTCCAGTTCGGACATGTGCACATCTCGCTACTAGTAAAATAAGCCGGTTTTTTTATGTCAGTTCACGGTTAGAAAACAGCGACGATAGGTGCCGTGTTCAAATCCCGGTAAGCAAAGTTTTTTCGTGTCAACATTTTAGTTTCAGTTCTCTCGCTCATTGTGAAAAGTTTTGATAGCTGACATTTGATTGTGCTTGGTTAACATTCCGATTAGGTGCTCGATTCGTGTCTCCGTCCAACAAAAAACTTTATGCCGTATCGTTTCAACCAGGGGGCACTTCTGTTATTTGTGATTGAAACTGTTATATCCACAGATTAACACCCATGTGCGAACAAAAATTTTTATTAGGTGGAGCTAGGGCACCGCTTAGTTTTAGAAAAAGATAAACTTTCTTCGAAAACAAAAGGCTTCTTCTCCTACCAAAACTTTATAACAAGCCAAAGAATATGTCACCTTATTGAACTGAAATATTAGCAAGTGAACTGAATTTACGTTCCTTTGTCGGGTTTTCTCTCGACGCCTCCCGGCGGATGCCGAGGAAGTAGACGGGCGCAAAGTCCGGGGTCGATGGCCGGCGTAGCGAAGACGTGGCACTTGGACGTTCCGGCTGCGTCGAAGTATCTTTCGGGCGGCAGTCCGCGGCGGGACGAAAAACGCCTGTTTCCCTTTCTTCTGGCTATTTAACACGGCGGCTCCAGTCTTCCTCCGCTTATTCCGGAGTGATGATTGGCGGCCGTTGGCGATCCCTGACTGGTGTATGGTGATATAGTGTGACCATCCGCGCTGGAAAATGGCACGTGCGCGTGCGTAGTTGGAGGCTGATTGAATGTTTGGCGGGAACGCCTCTAGCGCCAGCTGGCGGAGCGCGCGGGCACTAAGTTGCAGGCGCCGCTTAACTCTGTCGCGGTAGCCGACCGCTGCGTTTGTGTGGCTGTGCGCGCCACGGCAGAAACCATATTTAAGATCCTTCGTTCTTAGTTAACAGGAATAATATACAACAATTAAGTTAAGACAGTAGTTCTACATACGTTATACACTAGAAATCTTGAATAGGGTCTGGTTTGTTAATCTAAGGAAGACGTAAAAGTTTCTGCTAGATGCATATCAGAGCACATTATGAAATGGTTACCTATAATGCCATTCACCTCTGGACTTAGTATTTAACACGTAAATTAGTTATGTAATTTTTCAGTGGAAGTTATATCACGTTCAGCAGACTTATTGTTGTTTACAATAACATTACTATTTCCATGATTATCTTTTTCTCGCACAGAATTCACGGTTCAGTGTTTGATATTCACACAATCGATTTTGTTAAAATATTGATATGACAGCAATGATTACACCATAATGTTAACACAGATCCTTCGAAAAGATTGACCAGCATTAATGAATCACGATTTTAGTGTCCAAACGTAGAACTGAGACAGTGCCTACTGTGAAGACATTTGCATCTGCACTACAGAGTTCTTTATCATATGTTAACAAGTTCTTCCTCTCCCTTGCACTATGGACCTTGCCGTTGGTGGGGAGGCTTGTGTGCCTCAGCGATACAGATGGCCGTATCGTAGGTGCAACCACAACGGACGGGTATCTGTTGAGAGGCCAGACAAACATGTGGTTCCTGAAGAGGAGCAGCAGCCTTTTCAGTAGTTACAGGGGCAACAGTATGAATGATTGACTAATCTGACCTTGTAACACTAACCAAAACGGCCTTGCTGTGCTGGTACTGCGAACGGCTGAAAGCAAGGGGAAACTACAGCCGTAATTTTTCCCGAGGGCATACAGCTTTACTGTATGATTAAATGATGATGACATCCTCTTGGGTAAAATATTCCGGAGGTAAAACAGTCCCCCATTCGGATCTCCGGGCGGGGACTAGTCAAGATGACGTCGTTATCAGGAGAAAGAAAACTGGTGTTCTACGGATCGGAGCGTGGAATGTCAGATCCCTTAATCGGGCAGGTAGGTTAGAAAATTTTTTTAAAAAAATGGATAGATTAAAGTTAGATATAGTGGGAATTTGTGAATTTCGGTGGCAGGAAGAACAAGACTTTTGGTCAGGTAAATACAGGGTTATAAATACAAAATCAAATAGGGGTAATGCAGGAGTAGGTTTAATAATGAATAGGAAAATAGGAGGGCGGGTAAACTACTACAAACAGCATTATTGTGGCCAAGATAGACACGAAGCCCACGCCTACTAGAGTAGTACAAGTTTCTATGCCAACTAGCTCTGCAGATGATGAAGAAATTGATGAAATGTATGATGAGATAAAAGAAATTATTCAGGTAGTAAAGGGAGACTAAATTAATCATGGGTGACTGGAATTCGACAGTCGGAAAACGAAGAGAAGGAAACGTAGTAGGTGAATATGGATTGGGGCTAAGAAATGAAAGAGGAAGCCGCCTCGTAAAATTTTGCACAGAGCATAACTTAATCATAGCTAACACTTGGTTCAAGAATCATAAAAGAAGGTTGTATACATGGAAGAACCCTGGAGATACTAGCGGGTATCAGATAGATTATATAATGGTAAGACAGAGATTTAGGAACCAGGTATTAAATTGTAAGTCATTTCCAGGGGCAGATGTGGACTCTGATCACAATCTATTGGTTATGAACTGTAGATTAAAACTGAACTGCAAAAAGGTGGGAATTTAAGGAGATCGGACCTGGATAAACTGACTAAACCAGAGGTTGTACAGGGTTTCAGGGAGAGCATAAGGGAACAATTGACAGGAATGGGGGAAAGAAATACAGTAGAAGAAGAAGGGGAACCTCTGAGGGATGAAGTAGTGAAGGCAGCAGAGGATCAAGTAGGTAAAAAGACGAGGGTTAGTAGAAATATCCTTGGGTAACAGAAGAAATATTGAATTTAATTGATGAAAGAAGAAAATATAAAAACGCAGTAAATGAAGCACATACAAACGTCTCAAAAATGAGATCGACAGGAACTGCAAAATGGCTAAGCAGGGATGGCTAGAGGACAAATGTAAGGATGTAGAGGCTTATCTCACTAGGGGTAAGACAGATACTGCCTACACAAAAATTAAAGAGACCTTTGGAGAAAATAGAATCACTTGTATGAATACCAAGAGCTCAGATGGAAACCCAGTTCTAAGCAAAGAAGGGAAAGCAGAAAGGCGGAAGGAGTATATAGAGGGTCTATACAAGGGCGACGTACTTGAGGACAATATTATGGAAACGGAAGAGGATGTAGATGAAGATGAAATGGGAGATACGATACTGCGTGAAGAGTTTGACAGAGCAATGAAAGACCTGAGTCGAAACACGGCCCCGGGAGTAGACAACATTCCATTAGAACTACTGACAGCCTTGGGAGAGCCAGTCCTGACAAAACTCTACCATCTGGTGAACAAGATGTATGAGACAGGCGAAATTCCCTCAGATTTCAAGAAGAATATAATAATTCCAATCCCAATGAAAGCAGGCGTTGACAGATTTGAAAATTACCGAACTATCTGTTTAATAAGTCACAGCTGCAAAATACTAATGCTAATTCCTTACAGACGAATGGAAAAACTGGTAGAAGGCGACCTCGGGGAAGATTAGTTTGTATTCCGAAGAAATGTTGGAACACGTGAGGCAATACTGACCCTACGACTTACTTAGAAAATAGATTAAGGAAAGGCAAACATACGTTTCTAGCATTTGTGGACTTAGAGAAAGCTTTTGACAATGTTGACTGGAATGCTCTCTTTCAAATTATAGAGGTGGCAGGGGTCAAATACATGGAGCGAAAGGCTATTTACAATATGTACAGAAACCAGATGGCAGTTATAAGAGTCGAGGGACATGAAAGATAAGTAGCGGTTGGGAAGGGAGTGAGACAGGGTTGTAGCCTGTCCCCGATGCTATTCAATCTGTATATTGAGCAAGCAGTAAAGGAAACAAAAGAAAAATTCGGAGTAGGTATTAATATCCATGGAGAAGAAATAAAAACTTTGAGGTTCGCCGATGACATTGTAATTCTGTCAGAGACAGCAAAGGACTTGGAAGAGAAGCTGAACGGAATGGACAGTGTCTTGAAAGGAGGATATAAGATGAACATCAACAAAAGCAAAACGAGGATAATGGAATGTAGTCGAATTAAATCGGATGATTCTGAGGGAATTAGATTAGGAAATGAGACACTTAAAGCAGTAAAGGAGTTTTGCTATTTGGGGAGAAAAATAACTGAGGATGATCGAAGTAGAGAGGATATAAAATGTAGACTGGCAATGGCAAGGTAAGCGTTTCTGAAGAGGAGAAATTTGTTAACATCGAGTATAGATTTAAATGTCAGGAAGTCGTTTCTGAAAGTATGTGTATGGAGTGTAGCCATGTATGGAAGTGAAACGTGGACGATAAATAGTTTGGACAAGAAGAGAATAGAAGCTTTCGAAATGTGGCGCTACAGAAGAATGCTGAAGATTAGATGGGTAGATCACATAACTAATGAGGAGGTATTGAATAGAATTGGGGAGAAGAGGAGTTTGTGGCACAACTTGACAGGAAGAAGGGACCGGTTGGTAGGACATGTTCTGAGGCATCAAGGGATCACAAATTTAGCATTGGAGGGCAGCGTGGAGGGTAAAAATCGTAGAGGGAGACCAAGAGATTAATACACTAAGCAGATTCAGAAGGATGTAGCTTGCAGTAAGTACTGGGAGATGAAGAAGCTTGCACAGGATAGAGTAGCATGGAGAGCTGCATCAATCCAGTCTCAAGACTGAAGACCACAACAACAACAACGAGTTCTTTATCATATGTTAACGATCGCATCACGATGCAGGGATAGGGCACTATAAGCATATTGCACTGTACTCTTCACAAAGCTAGTAGCGACTTGCTGCTGTGGCAGCGTGTTTCGCATGGAAGAATATGCGACACAATTACATAGTCATTATTTTCATACGTTACACTGATTTACAGACACACTTAGAGAATGCATTAAGATAAAGCGGCGGAAAGTTGTATAAATTTCCACTCACACGGTGATGAATCTCTTCTCAGACGCACACGTCCTTGAAGTCACGGAAATTCAGTTCTCAGTAGGAGAAAGCTATAGAAAAACAGTTGTACACTTCGTAACCCCAAAGCTGCGTCAAATTTTGTTTTTTCGGTGGAAGGAATAATTAAATGAAAGTATTCGCGTAAGTAAAATTTCACTCTATTACGGTAAGTCTGCATACGCCAGTCACTACCAAGACCAACTCTAAACTGTACATAGCCTGAAAAGCTCACATGCACACCTCATTCACAATTGTAGCCAGTTTATGATAATTATGAACTATCCTTCACAGAAAGTTTACAAACGGATTGTTTCCTTTAAAATTGCTCGCTCAGAATTTGCAGTATCAGCCTCACGGAACAAATTGTTCGAGTTCGCGAGTAAGCAGCACGCCACGCGGTATTTACCCATTGAAATGTCACCAAATGTTCCAAATTTCACACTGTGCTTTAAATCGAGCTCCCTTCCACACTTTACGGCACTTCTAAAACATTTTAGTACCGAAATATCACAATCTTAATAATTCTCTTTACACAAAAGAAGTTTTTAGTTGCCAAAATATGCGCGAATATGCTAATTTCTGATTGCCAGAAAGACATCACAGCCAATCGGAAAGCAGCATCCGACCCCTCAATCCCACACATATGTACACAACCCATCCAAATCCGTCACTGAGCCGGCCGAGGTGGCCGAGCGGTTCTAGGCGCTACAGTCTGAAACCGCGCGACCGATACGGTCGCAGGTACGAATTCTCCCTCGGGCATGGATGTGTGTAATATCCTTAGGTTAGTTAGGTTTAAGTAGTTCTAAGTTCTAGGGGACTGATGACCTCAGAAGTTAAGTCCCATAGTGCTCAGAGCCATTTGAACCATTTTTGTTCGTCACTGAATCAGAACAGTAAATTACCAACAATAAATTTTGAAAACCCACAAACATAAAATTAATTCCCTCTAAACAAAACTACTTTACCGAAATCATAATCTCATTTCCGCAGTACCATAAACTGACGAAATTGTTTATAACAAATTCCCCAGTACGAATGACTGACACACACGTCATTCTCGAACATTCCTCACGTGACCAATCACTTCACTTTATAGATTCAACTTCACATATAATAGTATTTCAATTCACACCTTCTTTTACGCTCATAACCAAACACGACAATTGTAATAATTTAAAAAACGACTAGAAAATCAAACAAACAAAACTGGAAGTAAAATTGGCAGTGTCTTGAATGTAGCTCCTACAGTATCCGTCAGCTATGGAGCTCTATCATACCGCATAGAAACTACATACACTCGAGCCATCAGACGCCACCTGTCTTGCGCGTGATTCATAGTGCACGTCTGTTCACAGATCTCCTATATCAATAGGGATGATGTTGAGGTGATACGCCTCAACAGGTGGAGAAATCGAAATTTGCAGCAGAAGCTGAAGGACTTTCATGTAAGCTAGATACAGAATGGGGTTCTGTTACAAAAGTTACGAGTTATAATTCACTGCTTACAGTGATTCATAGATACACTTAGAGAAACGTATTATACAGTGGAAGTAATCAGAATTTTCTGCAAGAAAAGAGTGCGCTAGAATATATGAAAGAGATGACACTTCCGTTATTAATAGAGGAAATATTCCACACTGGTGGGAACTGGCAAGGCAGCATTGGAAACCATTTCGAGGAAATCTGAGAAATTCATATAAAGTGGAGATGGCCGACATTATTATGGAATATTGCAAGGGCTTCTAGACTACTGTCAGCTTATGGACTAGGATACAACGCAATATTCTGGTAAGGATTTTTAACGAAATAGATATGTGTGACATCCTAACACTGAAACGCGAATTTTGTGCTAGAAGAAGACAACCATGGGAACAGTAATGGTAGTGTAAACAACAATTGGGCTGCTGAACATGATCCAGTGCCAATTGTACAGATATACAGGGCGATTATAAATAAAGCTAAACTTTCAAATCGCTGTAGAAATAACGCCAGTGGTCAGAATGATGTCAAATTGCAAAAGAATATTATCGGAGAAAGGGGAAAACGTATGGCATAAGGAAAATAAATAGTTACAAAATGTAGCAATAGGCGGCGCTGTAAGCATCATAATTTAATAGTGGTCAATTAAAAATGACAAATGAATCATACACCAATGCCTAAGGTATACGTTTGACGTTAAACAAACTGTACTACTCAGTGTGCATGGGTGTACAGGTGTGATACTGTTAGTTACGTAAGGCCATCCACCACTGGCAAGATCATATCAAATCGGTTAGGAAAAATTGGATTTTAATTGTCCTGAGGCCAAAAACCGCATAAAAAGCATCAATCAAAATCAAATCGTATTATTAATTTCCGTGTGACTGGCGCAAAACTTGTTCAATATGCTGTCCACCGTTTTCTGCAACAAGCTGAAATCGAGAAACAGCATGTTCCACAACTGATCGAAGTGTTTCCGGGGTCACGTTCACAATGTGTTGCACAATGCGTGCCTTCAATGCAGCTAAGTTTGCAATCGGAACACTGAACACAACATCTTTCAGATAGCCCCAAGCCAGAAGTCACACGGATTAAGATCAGGTGACTGGGACGACCAGGCTGTAGGGAAATGGCGGCTGTTAATTCTAGCGTTTCCGAAATGGCGCTTCAGCAGCTGCTTAACTGGATTTGCAATGTGTGGAGGTGCGCCATCTTGCATAAAAATTATCCCATCCACACATCCACGTTGTTGGAGAGCTGGAATGACGTGGTTCGCAAAAGACACTCATAGCGCTTACCAGTGACGGTACAGGTAACACGACCGGAAGCACCTGTCTCTTCGAAAACATGGCCCTATGATAAACGATGCTGTAAACCCACACCATACAGTGACCTTTTCAGGATGAAGTGGTACTGGTTGATATGAGTGTGCATTTTCCGTTGCCCATATTCGACAATTCTGTGTATTGACATATCCTGTCAGATGGAAGTGGACTTTGTCTGTTCACAAAGTCTTCCACGGCCAATTATTGTCCACTTCCATGCGAGCAAGATATTCTAATGCAAAGGTCTCTCTTGCTGGCAGGTCATCAACAAGCAAATCGTGCACATGGGTAATTTTGAATGGATAGCACAGAAGGATGTATCGTAGGATTTTACGCACCGTTCTGGCGGGTATTCCCAACGTTCGGGCAATTCTGCGTGCGCTACGCGTTTGCACACCACCACTCGTCTCCTCCTGCACTGCTGTGGCCACTACTTCCACTGACATCGAATCAATTCGTTTCCTCCTTCTACCAGGTTGCACAGCAAAAGAATCCATCTTTTCGAACCTCCGAATGATTTTCTCCAGACCCATGGCAGTCATCAGATCAACGCTTTTTTTTTCAAACCTTTCAGTGTCCGGAACCTATGCAGACCGACGTGTGCACAGTCATCATTCTTGTAATACAGCTTTACAAGCAGAGAGCGATCCTGCAGAGACAGTCATGGCGAACTTGAAATTTCTTTACTAAATGTTTTACCTAAACTGCTGAGTGAAATTGAATGTAAGAGAACCTACTTTCTCTTTACTTATTCTTATCAAGTCAACACTGACCCACAATATTCTAGCCCAGCGCAATCTGACTGCTCAAAAAAAGGATAACCTGTCTTCAAATAATTAATTCAAATGAATGGTCCTGACTAAAAAGAAATCCTAACAATAACCTACACATTTCATTAAGCACTTAGCTCACAAAAATCTTCATTCCGCGCTCGGTCCCGATAGCTGAGTGGTCAGCGTGACGGGCTGCTGTCCTGCGGGGCCGGGTTCGCTTCCCGAGTGGGTCGGGGATTTTTTCCGCTTAGGGACTAGGTGTTGTGCTGTCTTCATCATCATTTCATCCCCATCCGACGCGCAGGTCGCCCAGTGTGGCGTCGAATGTAATAAAACCTGCACTAAGGTGGCCGGACCCGCCCGTCAAGGGGCCTCCCGGCCAATGACGCCAAACGCTCATTTCTACTTCTTCATTACGCGAACTGCTGCAATACAACGAGCGTCAGTACTGCCAGCTAAATAAAAGATGCTAACTACTATAACCACTAACTACTAATAGGCATGTGGTTAGCAAAGGAAAGATTTTGATGCAAAACAAATAATGTATTTTTTTTACCTTAATAATGTGACATCCAGTTCAGACACAAACATAAATCGTCATTGACATCTAGTACAAAGGTATATGATCAGGAATAATATTCAGTCTCGAAGTCCAACATGTACAGATAGTTACCCTACGCTAACACTTCAGACCTCTACCCTCCATCAATGCTAACTTCTCACATCTAACACCCATCACTGTTGGCCGTTCACCTCCAACTGCCCAACAGTACTTCCATCACTGCTAGCGACTAACTTCCAACTACCCAACACTACTGGTGATTAACTTCCAACAATGAGTCCAACCAGCCATTGTGTCTCTTACAAAGAAAGCGCAGTCAGAGATCCAATGCAAAGCGCTACACAGCGCTGCCAACAAAGAAGCAGCCACGTACATAGCCCCCCTGTTCCCCACAAAAAATTTTACTAATTATTTTGGGCAGCGGCCAGGATCAATATGTTAAAATTTTTTATATTAACAATATCAAATAGATCAAATGCACACAATTATTAATTCAATATTGGTCAAAAGCAAAAATTGTCCTCACAGTCCCTAAAGACAGTCCTAATCATATATCAAAGTAGTAGTCTATGACAGTTTTATGCACAAAGCCTGAGCAGTAAAACAAAATGCACACGCAAGTAGCGGATCACCATGCAGTCTTGAAGAAGTGTTGTCCTCCCAACGGAAACACAATGCTGACTCTTGACATGAAGATTGGTAATGGGCCACAACAGAGTAAACCCACAGCAGAGTCAGTCGAAGTCTTGAAGAATATTGAGTTTGAACAAGTTGCGTGACCGTATCGGTAGACGCAACTAAGTCAATTTTAGCGTGCAAGGTGTCGTGATTTTCGTGAACAATAGTCTCCAGTTATTTTATGGCTACTTCATGATTCTGTAATGTGTTTTCATGTAGGGGAAAAATAGGCTGAAAATGCTCACAAATTTCCGTTTTTATGTAACTTTCACGTGTCTGTTCAATCGTTGTGTCTAACTTTTGAAGAAAAACTGTTCAAACGCAAGCACTACAGGAGTTAACATCTGAGGTCATCAGTCCCCTAGACTTAGAACTACTTAAACCTAACTAACCTAAGGACATCCTGCCCGAGGCAGAATTCGAACCTGCGACCGTAGCAGCAGTGCGGTTCCGGACTGAAGGGCCTAGAACCGCTCGTCCACAGCAGCCGGCAACTTTTGAAGATTTTGTTCCATTGTGTCTGACTTTTGAAGCTTTTGTCCCATTTCTTCCATTAATTGTATTGACAATATATTAGTGTCAGGAACATGTTCCTTTGTGCTTTTCGGCAGTGCATTTGCACCGGCAACATTCGTATTTTGAAAAGCAGAGAGTGAGTCTTGACTTAATTGAGAAAAGGGTAATGATGCCAAACCTGAATCTACGGTATTTCCAAGATTTTCTTCTGTCATTTCGCATTCCTGAGGCGAGCTATTGCCAACCGATCGATCGACAATAATTCCCTGTTCACTAACTGTTTCACTATGAACACCATTATTTACTGCCTGGTCCATTTCCCTATGGACAATTATACAGTTATTTTGGACATTTCTCACTTCATTATTAACTCGCTACTCTCGTCTTCACTGTCATTTCTCAGTTGACTTTGGAGCCTAATGTTGCATTTTTCACACGCCATGATTATCACATAATTTCACACGATAACACAGAAAAACACAGTTTGAAGAGCAAAAAGAAGAAACCACATTAAAAATAGCATTGGAAATAATATCCAATTAATTGCAAATGAAACTGCTAAATACTTGGTGCAAATCCACATGCATGCCACAACTGCTTTGCTCATTACAATATTGTACAACAATGAAAAACCACAACTGCAAAGGAAATTCTCTATACAATTACGCGCTAGCAGTAACAATAATTTATTTCTAATAATGCACTAATTATTCAAAATACCACAAAAATCAGAAGATTTCAGTGAGGTACCCTCGGCTAAGGGTCGACAGATAAAACTTCGTTATTAAATATTTTACTTACACTGTTGTGTGAAATTAAATGCAAGTTAACCTACTTTTACTTTTCTTATTCTTATCATATCAACACTGACCCACAATATTCTGTGTGTGTGAAATCTTATGGGACTTAACTGCTAAGGTCATCAGTCACTAAGCTTACACACTAGTTACTAAATTATCCTAAGGACAAACACACACACCCATGCCCGAGGGAGGACTCGAACCTCCGCCGACACCAGCCACACAGTCCATGACTGCAGCGCCTAAGACCGCTCGGCTAATCCCGCGCGGCCCACAATATTCTAGCGCAACGCAATCTGACTGCTCAAAAAAAGGAAAGCCTGACTTCAAATAATTAATTCAAAAGAATGGCCCGGACTAAAAAGAAATCCTAACAATAACCTATACAATTCATTAAGCACTTACCTCATACAAATCTTCATTACGCGAACTACTGCAATACAGCGAGCGTCAATACTGCCAGCTAAATAATCACTGCTGGCCGTTCGCCTCCAACTGCCCAACAGTACTTCCATCACTGCTAGCGACTAACTTCTACTGCCTTACACTACTGGTGATCACCTTCCAACGAGTCCAACCAGCCACAGAGTCTCTTACAAAGAAAGCGCAGTCAGATCCAATGCAAAGCGCTACACAGCGCTGCCAACACAGAAGCAGCCCACTTACAAACGTCGCAGACGCAAAAGGAGGAAAAGCCCTGTACCCGGCGTGTTTATACCAACTTCAAGGGGTCGTGCGCGTGACAGCTGTTTCCATTTACGTATCCTGACACATACATCGCCATCTATTCAATTTTCACACCATTTTTTTTCTTCTGCTGTACGTTTTCCCCTTTCTCCGATAATATTCCGTTGCACTACGACATCATTCTGATCATTGGTGTTATTTCTACAGCGTTTTGAAAGTTTAATTATAATCACCCTGTATAACAAATTGGTAGGTTAAATGACAAGGCCATACGTGACTGAAGTTATCAGTAACCATTTTCCAATGCGCCCTAATATTCATCTGATAGTAACAACTTCCTCAGCTAAAGAACGTGGCTTTAAGCTACGATTTGTAACTGCGTAATGGATTTTTCGTGTTCGAACCTGTGGAGGGCTGTCTAAATGTATAAACTGCTAGCGATATGGGGGTTTTATATTAAAGCAGGAGAAACATGCAGGGATTGGACAAAAATGGAGAAATGCCGCGAGAAATACGTGTTTCAATATAAATGCAGATGCTAGGCTAGCCGGCATTTTGCACTGTTGTATTTGACTATGAACGGCACTTAAGCAGTGTCCCCAGTACGTTGCAAGTATCAGTCGTCAGAGCAACGTTCTGCGTAATTGTGTGTGCTTTACGTTGGAGCTTAATGAATTCGAACATCGGCAATTTTTGGTGCTAGTATGATAGGGGCTTCAATTACGAATGTAGCAGGAGTGTTTGGTTTTAAAGAGGCATACAGGGAAAGCAGAAAGACATCATCCCTTGAGACACAACGCGGTCTGTAGTCGGTGTGGAGCGACCGTGACGGACAGTCACTGAAGAGTATTGTGATGAAGAATAAGTGGTCAACAGCGGCAAAAGGCGCTGCAGGACTGAATGTCTCCCTCGCCAACCCTGTCACCACCAAAACAGCTCGAAGGGAAGTGCAGACTGTAGAGCGAACTGTAATTCCAAAACGACTCATCAGTGATGCACATGCCTGTGAGAGGAAACTGTGGTACCGAAGCCATAAAACTTGGACTGTGAAGAAATTTCCAACTTCTAGCCGTGTTTACATCCCAAGAGTGAAACGTGGCAGAGATGTATAGACGTAGTATGTGGGTAGTATAGGTGGCTCTTTGGCTTTTCTTGTTTTAAGTGTTGTGAACAGTATATTATTTCCTCCCACATACATCTCTCGAAATGACTGGAACAAGAAAATGCGTGATTTACTGACAGATGCTTTTTCCACGCGACGTTTGCGAATGGAACAGGGATGGACGGTAGTAGAAAAACTTTTTTTCGACGCTTGCGAGGGTAATAAAAGATATGTTTCACCAGGGAGGGAAAGCCCAGCAGGTGCCTCCATCGGATACCAATGACCTTGGTAGGGGTCACTGCAGCCCCTATGCTGTTAAGGGAGAGAAATTTCGTACTCTTTAAAATCTGCGACCAGAGTGTGTGTATAGTTCCATACAGTGCGAGCTAACATCCCAAAGATGTTCGGGCTCACATGCGGTTCCTCTTCGCCGAAATGTCTTGGCTCAAACTCGTCTAGGGGTTGAACCGCCGATGTCGCATTTTACGCCCCACATTAGACACTTGTGACCCTTTGGTTATATTGTCTGGCTGATGGCAAGTTGGAGAAATACAAAGTTAATATAACATATAGTAATAGTAATAATAATACCGGGAACTAAATTAACGACCCATAAATGACGTAGGCCACACAGTTGCGATTTGGTTAGAACAGTGTTTATTCAGAAAGCAAACTAATAGCGATAGTGATCGTATTTAGAATTACTATTACAATCAATCGCATATCCAGTTGACACAGTTCGATCTCATAGCGAAGTACAAGTCTAATATTCCACCCCGTTATCTTCTCGAAAAGTTAGAGTTCACACCAGGACCGCGGCTGCTCACCGCTCATAGACTAAGTCCCGTGATACCATACAACGCAAAATTTTCTAAGTCGTCTCAATTCCTAGCTACCTAAAGACCGACCGTCCACTTTCGCGTCTGCATCCGAACTGTCCTCTTTGGTGTCTCCAGCCGAACTGTCCGCTTTAGCGTCAGTACCAGCACTGTCTGTGCCTGTCCCCAGCCGCGTTTCCGGCGTGCCGAGCATCGTCGCTCAACTGACTAAGGCAACTTCCTTTCCTGAAGCCGTCCATCTGATTGACTACAGTTTATTCTACATTATTTTACATTTTAACATATTTTAATAACCAAAGCTCGACCACTTTCACGTTCTAAATAAAGTAGCAATAATATCCATTACATAATAAACTTTAAATTCGTTTACTTAAAACCAATACAATTTCCTTCTTAGCTCTGAATGCAACGGCCAGTAGCCTTGCACCAGGGTACTTTCTGATAAATAAAGTAACCACTCCCAATGGACGTTTCACATGCATTAATCTCGCAAGTTCACGTTTACAAAATTCTCGCATCGACCCGTTCCCGTATTTAAATGTTGTCCCATTCAGAAACTCATTTTGGAGTTGCGTTTGCTTCGCTTCACTCCAGAACTTGTTCAGGCAACTGCTTTCAAATATTTCGTAGGTAGTGAACGTATCACTGTGTATATTTGCCTACGATTGCGGCTCACCTTCCAAATGTCTTTTCACGAATTTTATCCTCGCCTCGTCGGACATTTTCCTTATAAAAGCATACCTGCATGCTGCTAGAAAATTTACTGGGTGATATTTCCCGTCATCTGCAAAACATTTGACCGATCCCGAATTCATCCGCGGAACACTGATCACTGTCGAGGTTTGATGTACAGCTAAAGAATTCAGTTCGCTTTTTATTTCATTGATTTGCTTTCTAACTTCACTATTTTCAGTTTTAATGTCAGATTCTACTTTTTCCTTTATTTTATCTACTTCTTTCTCCCCTTTACCTATTCGAACAGATAAGCTGCTAATAGGCTCAGTCGTCTCAGTCATTAGAGCATCTTGCCTACTCATATTAAACTATTATAGACATGATGAATATTCAAGTTTTATTGGGATCAACATGAAAATTTATGGAGGATGGCAGATTAAAACTACTGTGTTTTGATTTCCCGGTATTACTACAGAATTAAATAGTTTCCATAAATGTTTCCCTTTATAGCCGATTTTAGGTCCCCCGTATTTAAGACTGCTACGACAGGTGCTGTTGAGGGAATTAGATTATGAAATGAGACACTTAAAGTAGTAAATGAGTTTTGCTATTTGGGGATGAAAATAACTGATGATGGTCGAAGTAGAAGGATATAAAATGTAGACTGGCAATGGCAAGGAAAGCGTTTCTGAAGAAGAGAAATTTGTTAACATCGAGTATAGATTTAAGTGTCAGGAAGTCGTTTTTGAAAGTATTTGTATGGAGTATAGCCATATATAGAAGTGAAACGTGGACGATAAATAGTTTAGACAAGAAGAGAATAGAAGCTTTCGAAATGTAGTGCTACAGAAGAACGCTGAAGATTAGATGGGTAGATCACGTAACTTATGAGGAGGTATTGGACAGAATTGGAGAGAAGAGAAATTTGTGGCACAACTTGACTAGAAGAAGGGATCTGTTGGTAGGACATGCTCTGAGGCATCAAGGGATCACCAATTTAGTATTGGAGGACAGCGTGGCGGGTAAAAATCGTAGAGGGAGACCAAGATATGAATACAATAAGCAGATTCAGAAGGAAGTAGGTTGTAGTAGGTACTGGGAGATGAAGAAGCCTCCACATGATAGAGTAGCATGGAGATCTGCATCAAACCAGTCTCTGGACTGAAGACTACAACAACAACAACAACACGTCTCCTCGGCCACCAACGGCTTCTATTGGGTTTCCCTATGACGTAGGTTCTCGTCTGTCTCACTTGCACACTACAGCGCTTAGTCCTCAATAGACAATAGACGCCTGTGAGTTCCCCATCTCGTGCTGAATCTGCGCTCTTTGTGGCCTGCGGTCCTGGACGATAGGGTTCGTTTCACAATTCCTGTAGGCTGACTCTTTCGGACATATACACTCCTGGAAATTGAAATGAGAACGACCAAAGAGAATCTGAGATCGGCGAAGGAGAAAAGAGACCCACTTGCAATGTCGGGAATATGCCGTATACCATGCACATGCAGAAAACTTCATGTCGGAATGACTGGACGATGAATTAACACCAGGATCAAAGAGCATAAGCGACATTGCAGGTTGGGGCAGGTGGAGAAATCGGCCGTGGCGGAGCACGCACTGAATGAGACCGACCACGTAATAAAATTCGCCGACACGGAAGTTCTGGCTGTAGAGAAGCACTATCACACGCGCTTGTTCAGAGAAGCTGTAGAAATACAAAAACACGCGAACAGTTTCAACAAGAAAGAGGAAAGCCTTAAGGTAAACGGATCCTGGCTTCCCGTACTGCAGCGAACGACCGTCGCAGGTAGCAAGAGGAGAACTGCACCGGAAATGACAGAGGAGAAGCCCTCGGACGTTGGCGCGCCAGGTACATATAGTCTGCGGCCGCGAGCTCGGCTCCAGTTCACCACCGGCAATGGAGGGTGAAGCTTTGACAATGCCAGCCACTCGTGCTGGCGAAACGTCAGAAAAATCATTAGATGAACGTCGGCCGAAGAACCCGAGACAGAAGCCAATAGGCAGTTTGACTCTGGACGATGCTGTATGGTCCAATGAGGCCAATGACACAATATTGCGTTTTCATTCTACCACACTGAAACGATTATGCTACTGTCTTTGCAGGATATTAGTATTTTCTTTCAAGTGTCTACTTCGTTTAACGACACTCTGGACGGTGGTGTATGGTCGGATATGGCCAATCGCACAATATTTCGTTCCGATTCTACCACCCTGAAATTCTTATGCTACTATCTTTGTAGCATATTTGTATTTCCTTTCCAGCGTCCTCTTCGTTTAACAGCTCTTTATAGTCAGAGCTTGCTGTACAACTGAACTTTACTGTCAACGAAAGAGAATGCTACTTGGATTGTGTGTGCGACATACCTGTGTAGTTTTGATAACTCACCACTGCTGCATTACTCTACATAACCTCAGGCTTTTTATTTATTCGGGCCATACTTTCAGACTGTTGGAAATTTCAATAATTGTATTGCATGTAAGAGTAAATGATATTTTGTTATTCATTCTTGGTCTGCTGCTCTCCTGATTTATGTTTTTGACTGATCTAAAATTTAATTACATTCATACCATTCCATGATTTTGCTATACTTTATGTTAAATGTACAGACTCCTCACCTCATAAGACAACGAAACTTTAACATCTCCTCCTGCCTGACCACGAAATCCGCCCAGAAATAAACTTGAGGATTTAACACAATACTCCTGCCCCTCTCTATTGTCTGGGCTCCACCTCTTCGCACTGTTCCTGCCACTGTTCGTGATGCTCTATCTGATCTTTTCCATAACGCATGCTTTCCAAAACACTCTCTCACACGATCTCTTATCACCTTTCAACAACCTCTTTCTCAACTTAACAAATCCCTTTTCTCATTCACCATAACCCTCACAAGTCATGCGCCATCGTCATCTCCAACATTGCTAAAGACCAGTGGAGGATTTCGGTTGTATGTCTGTAGACAACAAACATCGACTTTTATCTTTTAACAAAAACCCTAACAAACTCATCAATATTTAAACTTAAGAACCGTGAGTATTTAAGGTAATTTTAATGTTTTTAAATCAATTTTATATGTATTAATTCTCTTTTGGCTGAAGAGCGGGCGTAAATGTTATTGCTAGGAGCCCACTCCCTACCTGTGTGAGCCGAGAGAAATCAAATAACAATAAAGAAAAACAGTACGTTACGCATCAAAATTCTAGGCTGTAGCAGTGTGACAATAGCTCGGTCTCTAGTAAATATATAATTTCCAACTTCAGTGATGTAAAAATTTGAACTTTATAAAAAATGTGCAGGTAAACTTTCTCAAAAGAACGAAACTCGTTAAATAGTAGATACCTTGCTGAATTAAAATTTATAGATGGGCAATCAAATGATAGTTTAAGTAACAGAGTTAGATAATCGTAAATAAAAGCAATGTCTTTGTCATCTGCCAAAAATATAGTCTTTTATACTAGCTTGTCAATATTTTCTAAAATTTCGTTGAAATAATTACAATCGCGTTTGCTTTCCAGGTTCTCTTAAGAAAAGTTGTCGCTTTTTATTAAATCCTCATTTTGAAAGAGAAGTTATCTCACCAAGGGGGCATATTCATATCGAGCGGCCGCAACTAAAATTCTTTAGAGTTGTCTGTTCACGCTTAGAACATGTTCTACATTCTCTTTAAATGAAAGTGAATCTCTTATGATCTGTATAATAATGCAGTGCCAACCACATTCACTTTGGGAGCGCCTTACACAATAACTGTATTAATAAAGTTTCCAATAAAGAATGTAAGGAAGGTTGATTACTAGCAACAAAATTAATCCTTTCACAGCTTTCACTGACTACTAATTTCAGAGCTCAACGGGTATAATCGAAATATTTCTGTTCGTGTCTGTGTGTAAGATCAGGAAATCCACAAACATCGACAAGAGGAAATTCTTCTGCTGTCATATCTCGCATGTTATACAATAGAAATATTTGACTGATCTAAGAAATTTAAACTCGTCTGCAGCAACAAGCACCGTCAAAGACTAATATTTCCATAGTAGTTTTGCGGCTCTCATGGATACTACTGAGAACAGTGTTAACTGACTGATTGCTCGACCTTTCGCGCCTGTGTAATTCGGCTCAGATGTTGAGAACGTAAGTATTAGTGTTGCTGGCAACCGCAGTACAGCCGCGGAGACCACGACGAATGGTAATCTGCAGTGAGAACTGGCAGCTGTCCCGCTTATCTTCTCACCCATACCCACAAACTGGCCGCGTAGATGTTCATCTGTATTCCGATAGTTATCGCGCTGGCCGGGTGCCCAGCCCATAGCTCGTCTGCTGTGCCTGCAAAACAGCCACCGCACGCAATGGCGCTGGGAAAGGCTGAAGATTCATTCTCCGATACTCTCAGAATACAAAGCTCGTCATTGTACTTGTATTAAACTATAAATAAATGCTTACAAAGATACCTCGATAAGTTAAAATAAGCGCTCGCTCATATGTAACGCATACAAAACTGCTCAGGAGACTGCTACTTTTTTGTTGGAAACTACAAAAAAATGATGTTACCTAATACGGATTGTTGAAAACTACGATTGTAGCACATATTGCTAATGAGAGCAATTTCAGTAACTGTTCGCTATTCACATTTTTAAATTTTACTTTAGTTCATTTGACCTGTTTAGAATGTTCCACGTCTGATTTCCAAACGTACATATTTAGTTTGGTTAAAACGATAAATTACTTGCTCAATTATTTGCTGTATGTACTCCAATCTGAAATCAAATAGTTGAGGACATAGGTTGCAAGTGCTACTCTTTGATGAAGAGGTTGGCACAAGAAAGGAATTCGTGGCTGGACGCATCAAACCAGTCAGAAGACTGATGACCCAAAAAAATTTTTAAAAAGTACGATAAAGTACTGCCTTTCTTTCTTCATTGTTCCTTCATTCACTCTGTTGACGCGTGGAACTCATATCCGAATGTATAATACTCATACACTGTAAGTCAAGTGCACGTGCTGCTTAGAGAACTTCAGAAAGCATACAGTGATAAACTAAAAAGGCAGTTAATGTAATGTTTTACGTAATGGACAACGGTGGCATTTTTTTATAGTTTACGAGCATATCTGTGCAGACTTGTAACATTTCACTAGGCAATAGTTTTTATGGAGCACATTTCTTGTACCGGGAAAATTTGAGTCCTCATATGTGAACTGTAGTTCTTAATTGAAATTTTAGATTATTACTTGAGGGTACTACCAACTTTGTAACTGATGTGAATCCACACACTCGTTTCTCATTGAGTAAATTAAACTCTAGGAAACTGTAATCTTGTTATCTTCAGTCTGATTTTATGAATGTTGTACACTTTCCGATAGAAATTTATATAACGTAATGCATTTGTGATCAAGACGTGTCCATTGTATTGCTCAGATAATGAAAATGTAGAAACATCGTACAATTTAACTCTGAATATCCCTTGTCATAGCTAGAGTCTGAGTAATAGGCTACGCTGAAATCTAAACACACTGCATGTAAATACGTTTTACGTAAAAACGCTGTATGAAAATGTAAAAAATAAAATTTTAATATATTTTATATCTAGAGTATTTTTTCTTTTTCCCCTCATTTTGTTACATATTATTCGTGATTCGTGCAAAAGACGTAGATAAAACTGATGTGAGTCACCTTTCTCTTAGCAACAGGCTGGCTGTATCATCAGACACCACTGCTGCCGAGATGTGAAGGGCTATTTCTTCCTACCCCACTGGTATACACCAGGTGTCTGTCTCTGTCTCTCTCTCTCTCTATCCCTCTCACTCTCCAGCAATTAACAGCATTTACGACCATACCATGACTGGAGAGAGAGGGTGTGCGTGTTTGTGTATTACTTATGACGAATCTCGAGTGTTTATACTTTATTGAACATAGTGCAAAAAGTTTAGACTTATCTAGTCACGACTTTTTCCCAGAGTGCAGTAGGTGTTAGCTGCTGAGATCTTAGCTGCCGGATGTATAAGCCACTGTGGGTGTGGAAGTGTCAGCTACTGCAGGTGTCAGCTACTGGGGAAAACTTAAATTACATTAATTCCCACTGCAATGCATTATAATGTTACTGGTTTACTAATATAAGCGTTAAAGAGAGATAACTACAGAGAGAGTTAGTAAATTTGCAGAGGTGTATAGCTCAGAAGGAGGATGATGATGATGAGACAAGTGTGGAAAAATTTTGAACACACACATGTGAGATGAAATTTAATGACGAGACAGTACAGTATTTTCAAGAGGTAAAACATTATGCATGGTGTTTGTGCGTGTGTGTGTGTGTGTGTGTGTGTGTGTGTGTGTGTGTGTGTGTGTGTGTATGAGAGAGAGAGAGAGAGAGAGAGAGAGAGAGATAATGCTATTCAGAGCCGGCCAGAGTGGCCGAGCGGTTCTAGGCGCTACAGTCTGGAACCGCGCGACCGCTACGGTCGCAAGTTCGAATCCTGCCTCGGGCATGGATGTGTGTGATGTCCTTAAGTTAGTTAGGTTTAAGTAGTTCTAAGTTCTAGAGGACTGATGACCTCAGCAGTTAAGTCCCATAGTGCTCAGAGCCATTGTTTTGCAATTCAGAAGCTGATATCTTTGACTAAAACGCTATTTTATACAAATATCATTGAACATAACACCAAAACAACTGAAAGTTATTTAGTGTTTTCGGAAATATTGCATATCTTCGAACGTGACGTTATTTTTACTCAGTTCAAGTGACTGTTTTATTTTCAATACTACACCGAAGAATACAGAGGTGTGTGTGTGTGTGTGTGTGTGTGTGTGTGTGTGTGTGGGTGGGTGAGTATTTGAACATATGTATCTGCAGTATGCGATTCATGAAGAGGACGTGGTTGTGACGTCATGGGTATGGCAATGACCTGGGTCACATGACGTCACAAATGTAAACAAAGTGCGTCAAGTTCACCAGAGGTATATTACTATTACTTCCATTTATTGTTTTCTAAAATGCAGAGAAAAACACCTATCTGAAACATTACGCAAATTATGAACAGTAATTGACCTATAGCATTCTGTTGAGGTATGCCAGTAGTTATTTTTACGTTTGATGATTTCTCTCTGTTAAGAATGACATGCTGTGTTTTATTTGCTAGGAACTCTTCAATCTAGCCATAAAGATGGTCTGTTATTTCCTACGATAATTTTTTGTTCGTTGGACGACAGCGCGGAACTGTAAGAAACTGCTTCCCCATGTCAATGAACATTGTATCAACCTAGGCGCTGGTATCTACTGCTTTTGTGTCTCATCCACCAACGGAACAAACTGGGTTTCACACGATCGTTATTTGGGGAGTTCATATTCATTCCTTCTGTTAGTGTCGTTATGGAAATAATTTGAGAATTAATAACATTTTACACTGTCAAGTATTTCGTAGTGGAGTGTATAGCATAAAATCTAAATAATTTTGAAAAACATGCAACATACAGCCCAGCAAACAACTTGCAGTGACAATCGTATTTACTTCAGATCTACCTTCGATTAGTAAAGGTGTGTAAATAATTATTTAATTTTAAGCTAGCAAGGGCAACTATGAATTTTTGATATTCATCGAGAAACAGTGAACAAATATTTTACGATATATTGCTACGCCTGTGTAGTAAAGAAGAACGATGCAATGTTCCTTCGGACAAAAATGCACGCCCGAAGCAACATTGCATCGTTATCCTCAACAACACAAGCACTGGTGTATCGTATTTATCTTCCGATATCAAGCAAAGACTTTTAATTAAAATGTCCTCCCTTGTACGGAAATTACATAATGTGAGTACGAGTGCAGACTGTGACGCAGGAACAACGACATAAGAAGTTTGTGTGTGGCTGTGAGTCGTACACGCATAGCCAAAGCCGCTAAGGCGACCGTTCGCTTTAAGCGGGAAATCGAGGTTCGGGTCACGGCCTGGAACAAATTTTCACTGTCTTCATCCCTTTATACAGTTCATGGTTTTTCGGACTCGCAACTGGGAATACATTTCATGTGCTAAACGAATGTTTGGATTTTCCTTGAAATAGAACATCCTGAAAGTCCTGGATAAAAGGATCGTTCTCTAAGCCCACTCGATGGCTCTTTTATTCGGTTTGAGTGTACAGCAGAAAAAATCCTGTTATTTGACTGCAAGTTAAATAAAATACGCCAAAAACAACCTCATATTTCTTCACGTTAAGTCAATAGGGGATGTAACACACATAAGTTGCACATTTTCACGAAACCACAGTATTTGCAATCTACCAGTCATATTGCCAGCGAAAGTATCATAAAAATGTAACATTTAGGGTCAATGAGCAACAGCGTAAGTAAAACTCCAGCACGTCAAAAAGGACATCAAGAAAAACCTATAGAAAAGCATACAACACTCCTAAAACCAGTCGAACTAAAAATAATACGATCATATTTTCCTACAGTTTAATCTACTCTATCAGAAAGGAGTGTGTGAATTCGCATAAGTTACAAAGTTGGTAGTAACCTCAAGTTATAATCTGCAATTTCATTTATAGTCTACAAGTTCACATTGTAACGTCTACGCTCGGGCGTACGTTAACTCTTTAAAGCCTGTACTATGGTAAGTTGACGGGCTTCACCTTATAAGAAAGGATTTTAGTAAATATGTTGACCGCGTGTACCAGAATGGAGGCCAAATCAGACTTACACCCACTCAGTAACAACAATGATACGCCAAGCAAGTCTAAAGTGCAACTACACGTTAGGACGGGCAAGAAACATACACAGCAGATGCTACCAATTGTTAATAATACGGTCGCCAGCCTAATTAGGCATTAAGTGAGTTTTTTCCTTGTACAAGTGGATGTACGTACAAACATAACAACACGTAGTAATACTGCATTGTATGGTAAATTTTAGAACCAGAAAAATCTACTGAACTAATATTTTCACTTTCTGTACTAATTTGGACAAGCTATAAATACACAACATTACACTATAATGATTACTACAAACTGCGTTTTGTCTATTGATCCGACTGAAATCGGGCATAGGTTACCCTAGAAATAACACTTTTGAAACACACATACAAAGTCAATTTTAAGAAGAGAAAACACTGATAAATTTAGGTTTTGTATTGACTTTAACTTTGCTGGTCAAATCAGTTCAGTACACTTCAGAATTCAAATGAATAGAAAAGAAAAAAAGGGGGGGCCCTGAAACTATTATGAGCACTGTAGTGACAGTTTGATTATTGAGAGCATCAAGCATTCAAGATTTCCAAAATATGATTTACCACTCTTTTTGTCTTATTTCCTGCTCATTTAACTACCGTTATTTTTGTCTCAATTTAAATAAACTTCATTACTAAACTAATTTCAACATTATCTTCCAACTTTGTCATACCTATATTATTCGTCCAGTATTCATTAACAACAAAGTTCTTTAAACATCATTTTAACATTGAGAAGTCTGCAGGTAATGATTATTAACATAAACTTTAAATCTACATCTTGGGACACTCGGATTGCACAACATGTGGAAAGGTCCCTGTCTAGGTTAGTTGTGAGGATAATTAATTGATAGGGCAGTTCTGGTAAAATTTAAGTTGTTATTGAACAGTATGTAGCAAAAGTAACACTGGTCCACACGAATACAGTACTAAAAGTCTCAACCTGTTCGTATCGATGAGGCGGACGGCAGGCGGCGAGATGGCGAGGCACAAAGCACACGTGCAATTACAGCAATGGCACATGAAATATCGGCACTTTACTTCTTCATGACGTCGCAATGCTTTTCCACTCAGTGCCTATGGAATATTGCCATGCTGTATAGACGTCGGAAACGGCGCATCCGAGGCTCAACGAAACCACTTTTTCCAGGAGAGCCTCCTCGATCCAGCACGTGTTTCTCAGACCGATGCCCAACTCCGACTACTACTGCTGAGCTCGTTATGCCGTACCGCGCCCGTGTGCGTTTTCCCGCGCTCGCCTGCCTCCACCTTTTACCGCTCCCCCACAGACAGGGTATTCACCAAAGGTTTTACATTCCACATATTCTAATACATTGCCTACGTATGGACCAGGCGTACAAATACAACTTTCACATCTTACAATAGTTTGAACATTAGGTACACTTCCCTTCGATTACAACATTACTTGAAATTTGACATAAACATTAAAATTTACAACGAAAATTGTTTATAGCTTTTTCAACATAATGTCATGAAACAAAAAAGAAATGAAACCAGAATATCGATTATACTAATTTATCGAAATTCAGAAGAAAAAAATTTATTACATTTATACAGTAAGATAACGTTAGTGTTGTTACAACATACTCAGACTTACATTTTTCAGGTACAAGAAATGAACTCCATAAAAATGTTGCTTAGCGAAATGTTACAAGACTGCACAGATATGCTCGTAAACTCAAATAAATACTATCGATGACCAATTCGCCATACACAGATTCACATTTTTGAGGTACTTATGTTATTTAAATTTTTTAAAACAAACACACATTTAACAATAAATTTAATCATCATTATGAAGATATTTTTCTATGGTAAGCTTCATTATATTCACTATTCAATTCGCCTTTCATTAATCCAACCTCTTTTTAGGGTTACCTACCTCAGTTGGTAAAATCGAAACCCTTATGAGATCACTTTGTAGTCTGTCTGTTTGTCCGACTATAAAAAACCCTTTTTCTCATGAATGTATCAAGATGAAATGTATGTTGCATATTAAGATCTACGATCCTTTGGTGTTGTAAAAGCCTGAAGCTTCTAATCCAATGAAATCAAAAGATACGGTCACTTATATCACATATTTTGATACCCGCAAACTCACTGATCAAAACCTGTAGGGTACACGGCGTTGACCTAGAATCAAGAAATTGGTGAGAAGCAAGGTTTAACAGCGGAGGCAAAGGAAAAAATAAGAAAAGTGTCAACTTGAAATTATATCACACAAAAGGAATACCTTTTTGTAGTTTGCTGTCCTATTGTCTATCCGTCTTTAAAGACCCCTTTTCCTCTGGAACGGGTAGACATATCAGATTGAGATTTATGTCGTATACTAAGGAATGTGGTATAAAACATTTGATCTTGTAAGTCGATGCAATCAAAAGATACGGCGATGTATGTCACATATTTTGTTACTTGAAAACTCACTCATCAAAACCTTTAGGCTACATCCCGTTGACCTAGCATAATGAAATTTGGCAAGAAGCAAGTAAAGGAAAAAATCAGCGCCCGCATCTCATGGTCATGCGGTAGCGATCTCGCTTCCCACGCCCGGGTTCCCGGGTTCGATTCCCAGCGGTTTCAGGTATTTTCTCTGCCTCGTGATGGCTGGGTGTTGTGTGCTGTCCTTAGGTTAGTTAGGATTAAGTAGTTCTAAGTTCTAGGGGACTGATGACCATAGATGTTAAGTCCCATAGTGTTCAGAGCCATTTGAACACATTTTTTTGAAAAAATCAGCAAGTTGTTAATTTGTAATTATAATACATGCAAAAATATTTATTTTGTTATTTATTACCCGACTTCAGACTTAAAATTAAAACATTCTCGAAAGTCTTGGTATTCCCATGACCGATATCTTTCCAGTATCAGTGTCGATAACAGGCAAAATCCTCGAGATTCTCGATTCCAGGAATGGATGAACTTGATATGTCCCCTTACAAAAATTATACACGACTGTGCTTAAACTGACACACAATATTTTTAGCGCAACGCAATCTGACTTTCAAAAATCCCTATAAAAGAATGGCCCTGACTAACATTAATCTATACCTTTCACAAATCACTTACCTCACCAAAAATCTCCGTTACTCGAACTACTGCAATACAGCGAGCGCCACTACTGCCAGCTAAATAAAAGATTCAAACTACGGAAGGCACTAACTACTGATAGGCATAGTTAGCAAATGAAAGATTTTAATAGAGAACAAACAATGTATTTACCTTAATAGTCATAATATATATATAGCAGTTCATGAGAAATTACAAAACTCCGCCATCTCTCTCCCCACATCCACCACTGCTGGCGGCTCACCTCCAACTGCGCAACGCTACGCGCTGTTCACATCCAGCTGCTGCTGCCCAACACTACAATGGCAGACAACAATGCAAACTAGCCACAGACTGCACACAGCACAAATTAAGAGCTCCACAGTGTAAGCATATGTTTTCAAGTTCGACCATGTCGTTTTTGCGATGCTTTCTACAAAGGAACGTCAATAGCGAGGATAATGGCCTCCCCCTTTTTTTTTTCTCCACCTGTACCTCTGAAAGGGGCACACGCTAATGGCTTTTTTCCAGGCGACTGTCGCCCAGCTGGGTGCCCACGACGCATTACGTGCAGGTGGTCACTTAACTTTCTTACGGAAATATTTACGACAGCAGTTTCCGCTACAGTGACAGTCTCATATGAAAATTTCACAGGTCGAAAATTTACGTTACAAATGTGTAGAAACAAAATCCTATGAATATAACA